>NC_090875.1:15649103-15674046 GCF_036669935.1 Montipora foliosa
CACCGGTAATACGGGCGACACATGAAGAGGTGAGGAAGGAGGAGATGGGAATGGAATGATCACCGGTGGCAAGGATCTCGTGTATTGCAAGGTGTCCCTTTTATACAAAGGCAGTGGGCGAACTGCGGTATTTGTCGTGTTTCCTTGACAACGGAATGCGAGCTGCGCCAATGAGCTTGCTCTAAGCTTGTCACTGCTTTCAGATGACGTCATTTTTCTTGTGATGTCAGCTGCGCATTGGACAAAACTTGCGCGACATTCAGGTAAACTAGAGCTGTTGGGATCTGCAAGAAAGAACGAAAGAAATTTGATTGACTTTCTTGTAACATCCGACTTCTCCTTTCCCATTTCACAGGATGCACTCATGCAGGTAAAGTAATAAAAATACAGGGCGAGCCTATTCCACATTTCCAACATCAAAAGCACCCAGCTGCTCATATCAAGCGAACGGAAAATTCAAATAAGTGAACGTAGCATCTCATAAGTCTCGAGAGAGAACAATTTTGTTGAGAATCATTTAGATATGATTGACGAATTAATTTATTATGACATGCAGTTTCATTTGTAATTTCCCCCAAAACATCTGATTTACGTTATCTCGTTGTCAAATTCCGGAAACATTTTTGACAACGGTCTCGTGATTTCATGCAGGATGTAAATACATAAATATATGTACCTTGCAATATGTGCTCTCGTCTTTTAAGCTCTTTCAAATACTGAACTGTCATCTCTAAAACATCCGCTTTTTCCATCTTAGAATATCGTGAAGCCTAGAAAGTGAACGAGACAAGATTTGTGAGCTACCAAATAGTTTTAAGACCAGCAGACTTAAATACCTTTTAAACATACATAAAAATACGGTTGATGGACAAGTACTCACATCTTTATTTAAAGCTTCCAATATTAGAGATTTGAGTTCGTTTAGACTGTCATTTATTCTCGCCCGTCTCATTTTTTCCATGAGAGGTTTCTTTGCCTGTAGGACAATTAAAACGTTGTTAATTACTCACTCGTGCCCTTCATAGAGCGTAAATAAACAGGGCGAAAACGATCTAAACATCGCAAAAGTTTGTTAAAGAAAATTCAAAATCGTTCAATTATCTTACCTTTCTTTTTTCTGTTAATATTTTGCTGACATAATCCGACTGTTGTTTGCAGTAGTTTGCAGTCGTCATGTTTTCAGTGTTTTGTTTCACAGCAATTTCAAATTGGAGTTTGGAGATGGTTGTGAACCGGTTGAACTCAATGTACGTGTGTCGGTCGTGTGCCAGGCTTCCACGTTTTAAGGCCAACAGCCGTGGGAAAAATTCTTTCGTCCTTGTGTCATAATTTGCAAATATTTACCGTCGCATTTCCAAACACAATCAGTACAACAGCTTAGAACAATAGGCCTGACCTTGTGAGTAAGCGGGTCGTGGGAACAGTGATTGCTGATTGGCCAGTTGCGGCAGTCGCACGACAAACCCCATGAAAAATGACAGCACGTCGCCACTGGCGCGTGACGAGCGTGAGACTGCTTAACGCTGATTGGGTAATCTCACGATTGGCGCCTGTGCCAAGGCCCTCACAAAAAGACAGTGCATACAAAGTGAATAACAAAGATTCTACAATCAAGTATTCCGATGAAAAGCCATGAACGACCAAAGCGGTTTTTCGGCGGAAAAGCGTCTGGATTATCACTTGACATAAGATAATTTAGCACAAGGTTATCGCGTCGAGGCGTTAACGCGTTAATATTTTGATAAACCCGCCATGGTCGAATGTCAAATTTGCACCACTGTATTGTAATATTAATGAGTATTTCGCGCTCGCTTGCGCTTCTACGAACCGAAGAATCAAGATCGCACGTGTTAAAACTCCATCTTTTTCTTTTCGACAATACTGTGTCTTTGCGTATCTTTTCATTACTACTGGAATTGCCTCGACGCTCGAAATTATTCTTTGGTTCATTCGGAGGATTTCAATGACAAACAACTTCGATTCGTTCCCACGGTCAGAGAATAAAGAACATTTTTCCACTGTCAGGCCCTTATTGTTTTCGGCGGTGGCAGTTTTGTAATGCAAAAACGTGCGAAGTGGAAACACAAAGAGATTGAGTTAAATGAAAACTGTAGGTGTGACATGAAAGTGCCTTGACAGGTTCGATAATTAAAAAAACATTTTCATTTTAGTAAACGGCTTCAAGAAATAGTCTATTATTCTATCTGTATTTTGAGAAAGCCTTTCTCAATTTTCAGGGAAGTAAAGACAAAATAACTTGAATATTCATCAAAGTGCAAATTTGTCGTCCTCAAAACCGCCGCCGAATAGCAAACAACCCTATGACAGTGGGCTAACTTGGCTCGTGACAAAAGTTACAAAACTTCTTTGATGATTTTCTTGGGACTTAAATTTGATGGCTTGTTAGTTCAGAATGCCAAAGAGCCAATTAAAAGAATACAAATGATGGAAGGAAGGAAGGAAGGTCGATACGGCTAGAGATCAAGCGACACAAGATCGATCGGGGCATAACATGCTGCAAACTATATGTACGATATATTGATCAATTTATCTCCAATGAGCATTATTCGTGTCATGCAGCTTTTTGTTTGATTGAAATTTGAAATTTTTGCGCTTTGAATCTTGGACGTCATAGTCTGTCGTTTTCAAATCGAAAGGATTGTCTTTCCCTTTGCTACACGTGCCATCTCCCGCAGACCGGAAAGCGGAACTGTTGTCATTGTAAATCAAATTAGGGAATTAAAATTCCATAGTATATGTCGGGTGGATAATCCTTTTGACTCCGAAGGCCCAATTAGTGGAAAGAGCTTACCTAATTAAGAATAACGTCAAAAGGGGGCGCTCTTACGTGGCAAGTCCAAAAAAATCAGTTCTACTACCCGCGTCAGTCCATAAATTTCCGTATTTGCATGATATGTGGTTCTCATGAGATAAGTGGTCGGTCACAATTTGAGAATTGCGGGGTGACATCTCGGTAATTGAGGTGATGATAAAGTGGGAAGGACATTTGATTTTGGACCACCAATCGGCGTAATCCAGAGATACCATGGTTGATAGTCGGGGGTATGTAGTTTTAAACCTTGAACTACGCTCCTATATCGGTTTACAACAAATAAATGGAAAGGAAGTTCTTTCTCATAGACACGATGTATAATACAAAACTTTTTCCCATCAGTATCACTTCGGAAAACAAAAATGATCTTCAAAGGAGATCTGAACACAGCACAAAGTCATTGATAATCCGATTGCAAAAGCGTGTGGCCCTTCTTAACATTTCACAGGCTGATACTCAATTTTTCGCATACTGAGGTTTACAGTTACTCGTGGATGCATCAACCACCTTGAAGGAACCTAGTTTAAAGGTCTTGTTCCCACGACTTTCCCATAGCTTAGCATCAGTAATCACATAGTCGTGTTTCAATCCGTTTAGGATAACTGGAGTATCTTTGCGCCATTAACCCGAGGGGGCTCCCCTCGACGAGTAAAATCGTCTTGCATAAGACAAAGCGAAATGTATAACTTGTGGCCACTGGGAGTAAATTGGGGTTAAAAGAAAAAAAAGTCGTTTTAAATATGGGATTAAAGGAATTTCTTGGGTGAATGTAAGGCAAATAATCTCCGAACTGAACAGTGTTTCTATGGGAATCAGCGTTAAAAGAAGTTGAGAAAACGGATTTTACTGACAAAATTTTGGGATCTTACCTGCGTAAGATTTGCTGAGCGAAATTTTAAATTTCCCCCATATTTGTTCCCACAGACGCATGTCTAAATGAGCGTAATTTTTAAGCAATTGTATGACAAATTTTATAATGCCGCTGGGAAAATTCTAGTGCAGGTAGGATCCTCAAATTTTGTCAATAAAATCATTTGGTTAGCAACTAAAGTTTACCATTCACAATTTTTTCTACATTCAACGTTTTCTCAAGTTATTTTAACGCAGATTCACATAGAAACACTGTTATTTCGGACACGTTTGCCTACCCGTCAATATCGCTTCCAAAACCGTGGTAAGGCCTATTTGTAATCGTCAAGAGCTTTTTCAGTTTGTCTTTCGGGTACGCATGCGCTGTTTCTTTCCACTCCTTTAACTCCTTCCTAAAAGGACCCACCTCGGTGCAACTCCTACGTCGGTATCGCTGACCAAAGTTTGACGTATAATTTAAGAACCCGACAAAAGACGGAAAAAAGATTCTTCGGAATCAATACTGATCATGTTTCCACAGGCCGATGCGACCTTTTGCTTGTTAGTTCTCGTAAACAAAATGATCCTTCAAGCTTGAGGTTTTCCAGTCCATATTTTCGACAATTTATTTCTGGGTATACTTGCGAGGACCCAATAATTTGGCCTTTGCTCATACTGTCTTATAGGCGAGAACTGTAGCTGGTCGATATTGTTAACCTAAAACGTGTGCAACATACTGTCGGAAATCATTAGTAACGCAGGAAACTAAGTTTCAAGGTGATAATCTTTTTGAAGTGGGGAGTAAGATTTTATCCCCGCCCCCCTCCCCCCGCACCCCTTCCTCCTCCCATCTCATTCAATTTCTCGCTCACCCAGCGAAAGGAGAGCCCCGTCGCAAGTTAGATGCAATGGACGCTTGTCGTCGTTAGGGTTGTTGCGGCGAAATTTAAATGACCTTATAAGTGACATGTTAGCATAATATTGCTTCGACATATTTTGACTCATGATCTGCGTGCCGAGCCATAAACCTTGGACAACAACAACAACAACAACAAACCTTTATTTCACCTTGAATTTAAAATAGCGAAAAAATGCTAATATCTCTGAGGAGATTGGAAGACTGGCGAAAAGCGTGTGTGTCGCCGATCATGGATGGTGTGGAAAATTCTAATAGTGGTACAAATTTCCTATCCTAAACTTTTCCCATGAAATTTGCTGTTGGGTCGACTTGACGGTTATTCATGGCATGTAAATTGAATGTACCGTGCATAAGGGAATTTGCCACGGCCCAAAGTAATTAACATACGTCTAACCTTAATGATAACTCCAACGTGATCGCTACTCGTGATGACTGACGAGATGATTGGTACGTCTTGATGACCAAACATGTGTCTGAAGGACAGACCATAAGCAACATAAGAAAGCAACGTAAAGCTCTCTGCAACATAACTATCTCTAGTCTACTTCTGTCTTATCCTCAATCCCATCCTCTAATGCGCTGAGGTAGTGGATAAAGGGAATGTTGGCAGGCATGCAATACTGCAGAGGCTTGATATCAGTTCGTCGCGTGGGCCGATTGCTGACACTGTATTGTCGGCATTGGGCGAAAGTCGGCTACAGATCAAATACAAAATCAGTATAGTTGCAGTATCTTTTTAGATGTTCCCTTAGAAGAGTGTCCGACGAACACATAAAAAAACATATAAAAGCATCGTCCGCTAGGTCTCTCGGAAGTGTTTCTCAGAGGCATAAGTTCTAAAGTGAACATGTCTGGTAAACCGTGTTGCAGTTTTCGCCTTGTCAACTTGAAGCTCAGAACTGAGATCATTATCTTGTGTGCTGATTCGTTCTGTTTTTGTTTCGTCTGGAAACCCGTCGTTGACGCGATAATTTGTTTACTTCAAAACATTGCCGCTGCCAAAATATTACCTTAAGTTATCTAGTTGTATTGGATCTTAGTGTGCCAAATCCTTCTAAAAGAAAGCCGCACGCGAAAGCTCTAGATCTGAATTAGAGGAATCACTCAAGTCTTGAATTGGAAAATGAAACCACCTAATTTTACCACATTTTTGTTATTCTGTGGATAATTTGAAAAGTGCCGTTGGGCATTACGATATTCCTATGATTAAATAAAACAGGAAGAAAGAGAACCTTTTCGATAAGCGGACCTACTTTCAGGCCGTAACACAACTGGTAACAAACTTCAGAACTTTTTTCACTTTTCCTTCTTATAACTATAAATCTCTTTCTATACAGCAAGTTATTAAACAAGTTTTTCCAATAAAAAGAATGTCCGTTGTTCAGACAGAGCGGCAGACTCTTGTGTGGATTTAAGCTTCTATGCGTGCTCTGGGTCATATGTCATTCGCCTGAGTTTTGGAGCCATATGTATATACTAAAGGGAATGTTCTTTAACGCTGTACGATATTAAACCTTGATAACCAGGTCAATACAGATAAAATGCCATTGTACCCCTGGATTTATTTATTTGGAGATTTTTTAAGCCTTGACAAAATGTCGCCGACTCAAAATCTCGACCACCTTGGCACGAAATCAAGCTGAGGGTGAACGCATTTTCAATGTTCCAATTTTCTGCAAGACCGGCGACACTTGATCCTAAAATTGGTGCTAACCCTTGTTCATATTTAATTAAATGCTTAAAGTTGGCTTATTTTTTTTCATGGGAGGATTTTCTGATTGAATTCGGCTCTCTTGTCAATAACATTTTAGTTTTTTTTCTATTGTTGGCTCATCATAAATTGTCCTCGAGAACTGCTTTTGGAATTGCCGCCTCTGTATCGTCGATTCGAGAAATTGGAAGCTTGGCTTTCCATAGCACTACCTTTCGAAAGCGTTTGCAACGTCACGGTACTATGTATAATACGGTACTATGTATAATAAGACTAAAGACTAAGACTAAGATCTCATCATCTTAGACAGAAGTGCTTTGCCCTCTTGCAAACCGATTCGCTGACAAGAGCTTTTTTTAGTTGGCCAACGGCGATCTGCGACCTTTTCAAAATCAAATTTTGTCTTCCAGGAGTGATCAAATTCCTCACATTTTCAATGAAATGTCAGTCAGACAGTTATTGAAAATTAAGATAATTATCAGCTTAAGAGGTGACCTTGATATGACACCAAATTCTTATTATTACCCAACAAAGAATTCTATGGTACTACTTAGGAGAATTAACGATTCGAACTAAGGAATGGGAGGTATATCTAAACCGAAGGAGGTGATAAATGTTCACAAAGATAAATGAATGAAAAGGTTACTACTCAAACAAAATTTTAGTGCCCAAAGATGTTATCCAGATCATTCTGTTAAACATCGCAAACACTAGGATCGATGAAGCACTGTTGTTGATGACTAACGATTTAGCAAGCTCTCGTTTATGTACTGTGGATGTTGAGCTAGTTTTTCTTCCGAAACCTTAGTCATTAGTCAAAATAGGGACATCAAATTTGAAATCGAGGGGTGGCCAAGGTAAATTGAACCCCCTATTTTCTCAATCTATCTGAACAGCGTCTTAAATGCACAAACCGCTGCTAACGCGTAAATTAGGGTCGACAGACAATTCAGTAAAGTCCCAAGGGTTTTTTTTACCGCTTTCTATAGAATTACTAAGCGAACAATCTAATCGTTTTATTACAGTTTACGGTAGAAACAATAATCCAGAACTATCATTAATTGAGAAAAAAAACTCAGTTGGTAGTTTTGTGTTGATTTTGGCTTATTAACAACCCAAGTATCATTCTTACGTTCAGATGGTTTTTTATTATTATTACCTGAAGTCCATTTTGACGAAAATGATTTTGTCCATCGGAAGAGACAAACAAAGGTACAAAGATGATTTCACGAAGAGCTTAGGTTCAATCTGTTTTGATATATTTTCGACGCTCTTCTACAAAGTCTGATCTTGCAAGGCAGTTACTTTTATGCTATGGAACTGGCTCAATTAAATTTCAAGATATATTATGACAACTGAGGCCGTATAAGCCGGTTCCATTAGAAATCTGAGTATTTACACAAGGAATAAAATACATTTTGACAATTTGCCCATCGAGTCTTAGTTTATTCGATTTGTTAATTAAAAAGCATTTCACTACAAAAATATGTTATTTAATGATAGTTTTTACAATCCATATAAATAGTCACTCATGAGTACTGAGTTGAGCATGAAATGGTTACGAGTTTCCATTTTTTCAAGGAACTCAAGAGTTAAATTTTGATTTTAAAATGGAATCAGGAAAACTAGAAGTCATACAAATCCGTAGCCTCTCGTCACCATGGTCTCCAAACATTGGTATCGAAAGGTGTAGGTGCATTCGGCAGTGTCAAGGGCAAAAATTGTACAGCGTCATTTGGGAGAATTAAGGCTGGAATTCCGTTACTCAGAACAAACGGCGGCATCGAGGATGGCATAGGTGATGAAAGAGGCAAACGTTTTCGCTCTTGATTGTGAAGTGGGGAAGATGGCGGTGAGGGAAACTTGTTCGCCAGACAAGCGTTTGCGTCAATGAATGTTGGGTTCACGCCAGCGGCTTGAGAAACGGCGGGAAAACTCGGTAATGTCGCGTGGCTTTGTTGTTGACGTGGGAGTAGAAGTTCGCTCGGGAGTTGGCGAGAGACATCTTTTTGTTTTTGGCAGGACGACGCTAAATGTGTTAAGAGCTGTGTACGAACTGGGACCGTGATGTTGTCTGCTGTCATGAGAATGTGAGATACCTTGGCGGCACAATCGTTGAAACCGGCGCGATATCTTTCCACAGCGGCCTCATCTGTGGAATACAACAGTAACGAAATCCCTGATCAGTATCATATTTCAAGTTTGACACATCACTGTTTTACAGATGTCGGAACTTTAACAGTGGGCGGCATTGTTGAACACGGTGGAATTCAATGATTTATGCTCGCTGACCTAGCACAAATGATATGGAAAATCTTACTCCTACATTCATGGTCGGTAAATCTTAGTTAAGACTACTTCAAAGAAAAAAAACTTGGGTGAGCTATCAATGACAAATCCGTAATCTTGTCAAAGGCCCCGTCCAAGTCTTAGAAGAAAATAAGGTATTAATTAAGTGGTTAACCCTTGCGTTTTGTCAGACGTCCCCAATAATGTTAGAGGTTTTAAACTCTTAGCCGAAAAATGCAAAAATATTTTCCGTAAACTGAAGGCCCTTCAACAAAGATTTCATTTACACCTTTTCATTTGGTAATATGGTTGAGGTATTTGGGATTTGCAGATTTTTGACGTCTAGCTACCTTCTCCTTGTTTCGATTACAGGTGCTATTTATAAAGATTGTTATCGAGATGAAACTGAGAACTACACAATTTAAACACCTTCCTTTCTCATGTCCCAAGCGTTAAAAGATCATTTAGATGGTCATTATAGCAATACTGTGGATCCTTCACAAGAAGAGAATTGAATACCCCACTTTGGCCAACGAAAGACAGCATGTGTGAATTTGTAGTAAGACGGAAATGAGCAGTTTATAAGACAGAAAAGACTTTTACAAGAGAACAAATAAAGACACATTCTTCCTCTTTGAAATGCAGCCAAAACATATCTCACAGGGAAGAGTGCACTGATGGCACGCATCGGTTTGCACAAAGATAGACGTCCGTACCTTGCTGTTTTTGTAGATGTAGAGGCCTGTCTGTACTAAGTGAACGAAGATATTTAACAGCCATCTCCAAAATATCAGCCTTTTCCATCTTCGAATATCTCGATACCTTAAAAAAAAAACACGGAAAGAAATATTAGTGCTTTTAAACGTACCTGGAAGAAAAAAGTAAGAAAAAAAACTTAAAAGAAAACAATGATTCAGCCTTCCATCCCTAATGGCCTTAAATTTAAGGCTTCGGGCTACACAGTTTTCGTTAAAAAACTTACGTCTTTTTTCATAGCTTCCAGCACCAAACTTTTTAGTTCATTAAGACTGTCATTAATTCTTGCCCGCCGCATCTTTTCCATCAGCGGTTTCTTGGACTGTAAAAGAAAGAATGAAACAAATTGATACGGGAGTGAATTTATCCCAGTTTTCTTTCTTTAAGTCTTAAAGTTTTTTACACTTGGTCAAGTTTTCTCAAACTTTCCCCAATAAAAAAAAATATATTAAAATAAAAGTAAAAACAGAATTTCTTTGATTGTAATCGTGTCGATGTTTTTGATCCCAAAATCAGCGCTGAAATTAAGTGAATCTCTTTACAAACCGAAAGAAATTAACTTCCCTTCAAAATAAAACCACAAATTACCTTTTTCATATCCTTTTTGGAATTTCGCTGGGAAGAGTGAACAGACTTCAAAATGTCCCTGTCCATAACTGTTGGGAACTTTGCGCGTGCTGGGCTTTCAGAAGAAAATACTTTGGCACGCTTCGTGTCGACCTTGGGGCGCAATACCGGGAATCGGCTCGCGTCTTCTAATATTCTTTTTATAGTTCGCACCGTGGGAAAAATTCTCGGTCGTGTGTCGACCCTCGCAGTTATTTACAAACAGCCATTCATAGTCAGTAGCTGGAACGGTAAACAAAGAAGCTCTGATGCTGGACCGTGGGAATGCTACACAGTGATTGGTCAGCTTATCCAGAGGTCGCGGGGTCAAGTTGTATGATAGGTTCTTGAGCTTTAGTGGTGCGCTTAGGGCGTGAGAACGGCGCCGCTCGATTGGTTTGAGGCATTCGAATGGATTCCTGCAATTAACAAGTCGCGCGACTTTACTTTACTTGATTTCAGGCGCGTGACAAGAACACGCGCAGTCGGTTTACGCTTTACTTGCGACCACCAACAACGGTCTCAAGTGTGCCCATTCTTTGACCACTGTGAGTTTTTATGGTGAATTCAAAGGTGTGGTGTGTTGAACACAGTTCTTATAAACAAATGTAAACATTGTCGTTAACTTGACTCCTATCCCACGTGCTTGTCGACTTAAGTTGCCTATTATGTGACTTGTTTTTATAAGATCTTAGTTACCTTTGTCAGATTGTCTAGTTGAGAGATGATGCCACAAGGGAACAGTTGAATACAATGAGGCTGTGGAATTTTCCCACGCTGGATTTGAGCGCTTTTTACAAACGGTTTTATTTGAGTTACGTACTTAAGACTTGTATGGCTTGACAATATCAAACGGAATTAAATATTCCGTTTCTTTCCTTGATCGTCGGAAGTGTATCTGTTACGACAATATTTTGTTTGCCTAGTTTTTCCCTAACTTGAGGTCTCGCGAGTCGTTTTTGTTATTAACCGAGGACAATCGTGCCGAACACTAAACCTGACCATAATCGAGCCATAATAACAATCAGGACAATTCGTTTCAAGAAATGAATTCGTGCCCTGGCAGATCCCAACAAAGAAACTTACAGTTCACGAAAATGAAGAAAGAAACATGATTACTCACTTTTGAAAAACTATCAACTACAATTAAACGCACGCGAACCTACCATTTGTCCGCGGGATGATATTGTGAAATGTTTATTGCCAAATCCGTGGGTGGCCTACTGAACAGTCTTGTTATCATAACGAATTTATGCACTGCTCATTATCCACCCCTCCCACCTCTCTGGTAGCTAGTTTGTTGAGAGGGTCATGGGGCGGACGATTTTGAAGGAAGTTATGCTTCACTTGCAAGGACATATCAACGCAATATCACTATGCGAGAATACATTTTTTTCAGGATCCTGGAGCGGCTCATTTTCATTCGATTGCTTAACTCTGACTCGAAGGCGGTTACTTTAAACAGCCTACCCTCCGAAAGTGGTCATTTCCTCGCGTGAATTTCTGCACATATCGATCAGTCGATATCGAGAATGTTTTTAACCCCAGGCTACGATATAATACTTTAATCGGCTTTATAGATAGCAAATGTGATAATAAATTCCAGCCGTATTGCCTCGTGCCATGCATGTCACGTGAAGTAAGCACATCAGCATTATCAAAGCGGATTTTTACTTTGGTCTGGAGGTCAGAATTAAATCTGTCATACACTGAATGTTCCCTGCGGCGATGTTTCGTGTCGTGTGATGTGCTCCATGGTTTTATAAGAACTTCTATGGAAGAAGTGTTCTCCAGAGAGCAACGCACACAACTAGAGTGCTCTCCTTGTCGCCTTCAGGAATATTCGGGTTGTCTTAATTTAATCTATGGGTGGCCTCATTCCACTTTTCGCTAATTGATGTTCTTCCTTGGTTTTTCGTGAGTTCGTAAACTGTTTTCATAAAGGGGAAGCTCTTGTAGTAGGGCTTTCCTGTCGTGCTGTTAGCTCGTTTTCAGTCGAGTAAATTTTGGCCGAATTTGCATTTGGATTCTTTGGTTTAAAGAGGTTTGAAAATGACATACTTGAGTGCCTCTTAACGAGATCTCTGACATCCATACATGGAACTCAAGCTGAGTTAAGTGCCTCTTTGCTTTTAGAGTTTCAAGAATAATGGAATCCGGAGTTTAACTTTCATTCAGTGAAAACATGTTATATTTCTTGGTCACGTTCATTGCCGAATAAGGCTTGCATAATTGAAGCGGCACATAGTCTCTTGTAAGAGTGACGGCACAGTCAGTTAGCTAGAATAGGATTGTCGGCATATCTTTTTCTCTGACTACTTGCAAAACACTAAAACAGTCGTTTTTTTTTTAGTGAGTTAATCCGTGAGTTGGTGTTGTTGCAAGCATTGTGTTGTCGATAGGTGGGGGTGAACTTTCCGCCTCTTTTGCCCTTGATTTACGACTTTCTTTCTGCTGGACAGATACGCATAAGAGAGGATGAAGTGACGCAGGCGTTAAGTAAGACAATAGCGAGTGATGGCGAGAAAAAAGCAAAATTTGAGTAGCTCGAAGTAAAAGATAAACTCCTGTCCGTGTGGAACACAACGGCAACTTAGAATTTCCATTTCTATAAACTTCTAGCAGACAACGAGAGAAAGGTAGTCATTAATTTCCTCGGTTTTTTAGCTCTATATTTATCTGATAGTGGAACCTGAGCATTATATTTTGTGAGCCCTTCTTAGTAGAAGATAAGATTAGTTTATTACACATAACATGAGAATTTTATTCCATAAAGCTCATTTGTAGAAATCCATACGCTTTATTTTCACTTGTGAAAAAAAGCCTATACAGCCAATCAGAATGGCGTACAGCTCTTTCACGTGTTGAAGTATAACCAATCAACGATAGCATAAAGGCCTTTCCAAGCCACTCGTACATCTCGTGCATCTCGTGCATCTCGTGCATCTCGTGCAAATCGTATTTTGTTATTGAATCAGCCAGTGACTAAATGAGACTTTATCCTATTTATTGATTTTTGTACTTAGATTAAAAAAAAAAAAAAGTTTTGTAAGTGCATTTTTCCGTTCAGCACTTTATTTCCTTGACTTTACATGTACTGCGATATTTTCCATTGCTATTAAATTTGCATTTGGTTCTATTGTTAGCGAGTTTTTGTTTTAAATTTGCGTTCAGAAAACTATTTCAATGAAAACTTTCGTCTTATGTGTAATAAACAGCTCACGACATAGAAAGGGCTTTGTGCGGGGTTTTATTCACTCGTTGTTTGTGTCAAAAACCCTCACTCGCTCGTACCTCGCTCGTTCGGGTCGTGGATAAAACCCCGTACGCCGCACTTTCTATGACGTAAACTTTATATAAGCCACACCCTTT
Organism: Montipora foliosa; assembly: GCF_036669935.1. Lineage (NCBI taxonomy): Eukaryota > Metazoa > Cnidaria > Anthozoa > Scleractinia > Acroporidae > Montipora > Montipora foliosa. The sequence continues at coordinate 15,662,439 of NC_090875.1, forward strand.
ATTGGGACAAACACTGAGGATGGGGGGGGGGGGGGGGGCGCCTGCTCACTTCGCTCACAGCAGTTCAAGCCTGGCTTTGAATATTTATCAGTCGCATCGAACTACAGAACTTTGGTCAGTATCTCAAGAAGTGATAAAAGCAACCTCCTTCCTCCCCAGGGTCTCTCTTCTTCCCTTCCAGAGTTCCCCCTCCAAGGAAGGGAAGAAGAGGGGCCCTGGGGACTAGGTTGTGATAAAAGAATGGTGAATATACGAAAGGGATTCCAAAAATTGACGTTTCTGGCGGCGCTGTGACAGAGGGCTGTTTCTCAGAAAAACCTCAGCTTCTGAGTGCGACGTTAATGGTGTCTTTTAATTTTGTTTTTACGGTTATGACAATATTCATTGTTTGACCGCCACAGTTTCATGTGGAGTTAATCTGGCGTCAGAGAATTGAGGGCAGTGTAACTATGAAAGCATTGAAGGCCAAGTCAAGTCAAGTTAATTTATATTTAAATCAAACAAGAAATTAAAGGAAATTAGATTACTAAAGAGTGTACACGATAAGGGAAAAAATAGATTACTGATAAAATATTTTATGGAATTGTTACACATGCGAGAACTAACCGAGTAGCTACATGATGACCCAAGTTTTATGGAATAATAACAGGGGAGGGAATACATTCCGTAGCACAAAAAATAAGATAAAAATAGTATCCGGCTTTTTACACTAAATACCACGAACTGAAGTATATTTAAAGACAACATTATTAAAATCGTCAAAGATAGACTTCTTTATAGGTTGACGAAACGTGTAAAATGAACTGATTCCTTTGACATCGACAGATGATTGGTACTAGTGTCACGAAGAGAGCATGACCATATATCATCATATATCTTTATTTACCCTCGGATTTTTAGAGTAGCTTGGTGTAGCTAATATCTCCGAGCATCATACCCTCCCAACCATGATACACCACAGAAGACAGACGACAACACCGGGAACTACATGCCCTACCCTTTACGATAAGTGTGCGGGTTCTTTTACGTCCCACAGGATTATGAACATTGAAGGGTTGTGAGACGGGACCTCCGGCTTGTCGTCCTTATCCGAGAAGACTAGAGAGTCTAACCATTTGCAGATGTGTCGCTTGTCTGAATTTTAAAATCACTTATGTCGAGGTTTAATCGGCTCATTCTCGGCCTTCTCGGGAAGGGATATCGCTTCTCGGAATTTACCCTGTCAGGGCCTCTTGAATGTCTAAAAGAATGCTAACTTTGAACCGCTGATGAAGAGATTTTACCCTGGAAACGTCTGGTTCACATTGTAAATTCTCAGGCGAAAATTTAAACTTCCTTTCACCATTCAAGAGAATGGCTATGCGTGTGCGTGTTAACTCTTCGAATATGTCAAACAACGGCGTGAAAGTTCTCTGAAGGGGGCCTTGCATCTTGGGACGATTTAGTTTTTAATTTCTTTTTCCTAGTACGCTTCTCTTTTCCTTCTTTATTCAATCTTTTAATCATGGACAGTTGATTTACATTCTAGAAACAAGACGTCTTGGGAATAATGCTCAGTGTTGTTTAATATTGCAAACTAGCTGCCCTTGTCAGCATTGTGTAAGTTCAATGAAACATACGATGTGGGAGACGTTAAAAGAAGAGTCCACACACTTCTGAAAAGGTGTAGAAGACCGGCGTAGAGTATGGGGAGGTAGTGTATCTTCTAAATCGGACAAAAATGACTCATCCACATGATGGAAATTGTGCATTTGATTTATCTCACGAAAGACAATGTGTGGTAGTAGAAATCTCAGGAAATTCATCTGAGCGGGCGGCGCTATTCGTGGAAATTTGGCCCACACGATGATAGAAAACAATCTAGCAGGGTGGTAAATGAACCCACGACTTTCGCATGAGATCACCATTGCTCTCCCGTCTGAGCTGGAAGCTCAAGGCCAGATTGGAGCTGGCCGTGTGTATTGTAAAGCTAAATTTACCGGAATTGAATATTTGCACAGAAAGGGTAGGTTGGCTGGATAACGAAAGAATTAATGAGCTGTCTGGTGAAAGGGGGTATATATGTGACCTTGAGAGGCTTCACGCAAAGAGGGCTGATAAATATTTATCCCATGTTTCAAATCAAGATAGATGCATCGCCACAATTGACATATTGCGTCAAGAATGTCGACCTTACAAAGAACAGCAGGATGTTTCACTTGGCCACCGTCGACGATTACAGAAAGCATAATAATAGCAGCGATAAAAGTTCATCCAGCACAAGAGGTGGCTTGTATGGCAATTATCAGGTAACATGCAGACATACTGGAGACGTGCAAGGCCTATTATCACCATAGCAGACCAATGGGAAGTGTCTAATTAAATTACACACCAAGATTGTAATTCCTTTCTGGTGGCAAAAAGACATACAAAGCTATGATATAATTTTCACTTTTTATTTACGCCAATATAACAAACAAGTTTTTTATTTCTTTTGGCGTTACTGTTAGTCTGAAATTCCAGCCGTCTCCTCCCTGGCCCTGGTGGGGGCGCCCCCCACCAGGGCCAGGGAGGAGACGATGTTACTGTAAATCAGCGAAATCAGTGGAAATCAGTGGAAATCCCGGGATATCAGCAGAAATCTTTCTCTAATCTCAAACGAATGGGAATCGCTTGATTTTTCGTATGCGATCGCCCTCGATGCTAGCACTAAGGATTTTAGGTCTTCGACCGCAAAATCAGCGAGAAAACTTCAGACTACTGTTCAACCAAGTCTCTGAATGTGTGTTTTGAACTTTGAAACATTTGTTTCGCGTTTTAGACAAATCTACAACGTCAAATGGTCCAGGCTAGGCAACTCGTCAACGTATGACACACCGTTGCTCCCAGTTTAATCGGTGGGCACTTGGATTCGCTATTTTCAAGTTTAAGTGGAGTAAAATGGAGCAAGCCCAAATTTTGCCATTTTAAAGTCATTGATGACCTTGCTATCGTAGACCTTAAACACTCTGAAACCATGCCATCTTTGTTCCTAAACATCCTACTCTTGACACAAAAAAAAAACGTACATTTTCACGTAGGGTCAGTTGGCTCAATTCAGAATTGATTTTGGGCATCAATCAGTTGATCTTGCACAAGAGTGTGAGAGTGTCGTGGCTTAATTTAAGTGTCCACTCTTTAGGGGTGCAGGCATGGCGCTGTGGTGAGAGCACGCGCCCTTCCACCAACGTGGCTCGGGTTCGATATCCAGACGCGGCGTCATATGTGGATTGAGTTTGTTGGCTCTCTACTCTGCACTGAGAGGTTTTTCTCTGGGTACTCCGGTTTCCGCCTCTGCTCAAACACCAGCTTTTGATTTGATTTGCGTTAATTTGTTGATTTCAGTTGACAATGTTCCCAATTAGTACTTCAGCGTTGGAAGACTAGACACTTAAGTAAAGTTCCTTTCCAAGTTCCTTTTACCAATCTTGTCCATGTAAAATTGAATCGACTGATCACCCAAAATATCGTTTGTGTTTGAGAATTTGGATATTTATAATTTTTGCTTTTTATTTTGACGGTCTATGTGCTTTTCAGTAGCATGGTAAGGCTCTGATGTTATTAAAGATTTGTCTCTTTATGAACATCGCGCTTCAGTTGTAATCTGATGAAAGTTTTCCTCATTTGAACATGAGAGTACTGGTGTAAGAGTTTTAAAGGTGTGGACGACATCATTAGATAAAAATCTTCGGTCTATCCTTTTAAGTGATCTCTTCATTAACTCTAATTTGCAATGCAAATCTCACACTTCCCTTATCTCAAAGACACTTCTTGCAGATAAAAGCAAATAAAAACCATTTAAATTGAGCAACATTTAATGGCGGCATGATTCATATGATTTGTGCGACATGGTGGGTGCAGAAGTTCAGATGGCGACCACCGTGTTACTAAAGCGGCATCGTTAGACATCAGTGTTGCCTAGTAATTTAGTGGCCTCCTTGAAAGACTTCCTGTTATTCTGAAAAAGTTGGCATGGGCTACCGTGCAGCTTACAGTTTATTCAGGTTCAAGTCCAGCTACGAGTATGATCAAATTAGCTGGGTTTGTAGTTGGTAATTTCCGAATTCTTATCCGCATTATGCCCAATAAATCGCCACCGTCCAGTTGGATATCTTACCGTGTTAATTTGAGATGGTGCTTTCTATTTTCTATAATAGAATAATACATGTTTTATTGACCACTCCCCATAGGGGCTTTTCAGGGCCAATTGCAATGAATCGCAATCACGACAGAACAGAACATTCAACAACAACTGTTAAGAATCCAGACCGCCCGGAGGCAAGTTAGTTGGCTATTTCCAAGTGCAGCTGAGAAGTTGAACCAGAGACTACTAGGATCTGGTCAGAACGCTTCTTGAACCCGGGATTCCCGGATGTCAAGGCAAGCGCCCTAATAACCACTGGGCCCCACTTCCTCCAAGCTTGCAACTCATAAAGTATCACCTCGTCTACACAAATTGTTATTGTTTTTCTTTCAAATTAAAATGATTACTTACAAAAATGTGTTTCTTTGCTGCTCACTGTCTTATCTCAATAACATCCCGTATGTCAAGCTTAAGCTCGTTTAGATATAATCAGGGACCCAGTGCGTGTAATCGCTTTTTAAAGTCTCTTTTGTTCAGTTGAAAACAGGAAGAAAGTGTCAAAAAATGAATTAACACATTATCTATAAACATCCGTCCCTCTCAAATGTCGAGTTGAAAGCATAGCATCAGGGAATCTCGGCTTAAAATGCTCTATTTACCTATAAATGCCCCATTACAAAAGAAAAGAAAAGCAAACCAACAAAGAAAGTTGCAGAGTGATACATAATTTCTCGACGGTTCGGACGAAAAACAGCTGACATAATTATTAGAGTTTGAGAATATGCAACATAAAAGTCAAATGCTTGAAGGGGCAGTGTCACGATATTTTGGTCAAACTTCAAATTACCACTAAAAGACATCTTTGCATTAATGCATTAATGAAGACCAAAAAATTTAATGCTGTAGTTTTGTTGCCAATGACAATTGAAGTGCACTGAAGCTATTCTTTGTTGTTTGCAGCCAAGGATGGAGAGCATGGAAATGGATTGTAACTTGAAAAAACTGGCCAATTTTTTTTACGTTTCGGCGGAGACGGTGTCCTCAGAAGGTCGCCAAAAATTAAATACGAATAGCTCTGTGCCATAAACTTATATCTTCTCATTGGGTTGTCTGGAATATTGTACGTGTGAGCTTAAGTACTAATTTAGATTTTTACCCAGTTTTGACCTAAAAACAGCAATGCCCATTTAAGTGGGACACGCTTTTTGTGGAATGTTTTGAAGCCGTTCAATAAACGTCGTGTTTTATCGGGCATAAAACCACCCGGCTTCGCCTCGTGGTCTAAAACCCGATAAAATGTACTGCAGTACCTTTTTGCAATTATGACGGATTGTTTTCTTTACGATGTTGCTAGGCATGCGTTGTCAAAAACACTCCCGATACATTTATTTAAACTTCCTCACAATTAAGTGTCGTCTCTTGAATCATTGTGCTCGTCAATTAAATTAGGTCATAAAAGGAGGTTTCAACAGACAATCTGTCTGGAAAAAAATGGTAATTAAAAACCCCATTTGAGCTGGAGTATACCACTTCATCCTGTTTATTACTCTTTGATGAAGTGAGTATCTCCTGTGCTTAGATGACATGCTGTGAAGAGCTTCTAAAGTCACACGAAACGCCGTCCACGTCCATTTAATGTCTCAAAGTACGTCTTTTCTTTGAAAAGGAATTGCTCTGATTACATCGATTGTAACTGTAATATCTTTTGATAAGATATATACAACAAATGATGTTGCGTGTTGCGGATCAAAGCAATTGGTGGATATTCACGTCATTTACGGCCAAATCCTGGGTTTTTGCGATTAATCGGCTGATCCTTTGAATTAGCATCATCTATACGCGACAAATAATCAGCGCCTTTAATGTATATGCATTTTGCTTGCTGCTTTGACCTTAACATGGTGTGTTTTTGTCCCCAAAATCAAATTAACTTACTCACCGGAAATCGTATTCAAATTCTTTTTTTTTTTTGAAGAGGCTTTGCAGAAAAGGTTTAGACTTTGCCCGAAGAGAAATAATAATTTGCAACTTAACTGCGTTAGAAATCTCAGTCTTGTGAGCAGGCATTAATCCGGATTTGTTTCTCAGAGTGATGGAAGTATTTTTAATCATCTATGAAAGGAAAATAACACAAACAGCGGTGATAAACATTGTATTCCGCATCAATTCCTTTTTTTTCCATACAAAGATCGCTTGAACCGATCTCAGAGGTCCACTGGTCATCTGTAAAGCTGGTTGCTGGAACCGTGATGAATTCTACATTGGCAAAAGAAAACGAAGACTCCATGACAGAAAAACAGAACATTCAGCTATTGCTGATCATGTGAAAACCACTGGTCACGACATTAAATGGGATCATTTTGGCATTTTAGCGTCCGGAAAAACTGACTTTCACTGCAAAGTTAAAGAGACTTTGTTCATTCAAGAGCTAAAGCCTTCCCTTAATGTCAATATTACTAGTGAGAAGTTGTTGCTGTTTTAGACATTACTCCTCATTATGTCTAGACACGTACTGCTGCAGATCATTTTTCTCAGTCTAGGTTCCAGACCTCTAATGTTTACTATACACATATATATACACATATATATATATATTATTGCGCATGCTCACTAGCTCACTAGTTTGAGCACTCTGGCATGGCTTGGATGTACCACATGTGTGGGACATCTGGGGTGGCTTTATAGCTTAACCTCCATTCTAGACATCAGCACTGCACTGATAAGGCCCAAAAGGCCGAAACAGTACTGTCTGCAGTTAGATATTCTCGGTTTTCACATGGCGTCACGACCGCCATGTTGGTGCCCAAAACAAAGAAAAGGCGGCCATGTTGGTGCCCCGACCAAATCCTCCGGGAATTTAACTCTGTTATTATGCAAACGCTTCCTTTTGTTTTCGTTGAAAAACATGGCTGTTGATCACGTGAGTGAAAAACCAGCAATAGCTCTTTGGCGTTACAAAGCTTTTGCTTTCATGTTCAAATTGAGCACTCTACTAGGATGAGCCATTGCCGCTAGCAATTGCGCATGCTCACTAGCTCACTAGTTTGAGCACTCTGGCATGGCTTGGATGTACCACATGTGTTGGACATCTGGGGTGGCTTTATAGTTTAACCTCCATTTTAGACATCAGCACTGCACTGATGAGGCCCAGAAGGCCGAAACAGTTCTGTCTATATTTTTGAATTAACAAGGCTGGAAATCCAACGATGTAGTCCCAAGCTAGTAGGATCCGAAGGATACACAACGCTTTGCTTGAGATATTAAGTAATTTGAGTGTACAAATAGCGACAGCGAACTACTAGCAGAACCATTGAATGAAAAAAAAATTCACATCGTTGGATTTCCAGCCTTGTTAATTCAAAAATATATATATCTATATATAGGTTGAATGAAAAATGGAGTCAAAAGCAAACTACTCACAGGTCCATGTTTAATGTAGATAACAAACGTTTCGCCCTTCGGGCTTCCTCAGTGTTCACAATAAGCTAAAAACTAAAAAATACTTGGCAGGAACTGAGTCGGTTTCAAGATCTTATATATGTGAAGAAGTGACAGTAACGAAATAAACAGATTGCTTAATTACACGAAATTTACAAACAAGCGCTAATGAGTAGGTGACAAAATAGGCCAGCTTATAGACAGAAAAACCACTTACACAATAGTAGATGAAGTGAACAATATAGAGTTAATTATGGGAGGTAACCATCACAGTAAAAAATTAAAAAGTATTATATCTAAAGTTATGAAGAATTTGATGGAAAAAATGTTTTGGGAAAGATAATAAATGAAAATGGCTAAAAAATGGCTAAAAATGCATGGCTAAAAAATAAAACTTATTGGCTAAACCTAATTCTATTCTTAGAGTTGAACTCTGATCGTTTGTTAAGGAGCTCTTTGATAGTTTTGGCCCTTCTATAAGATGGAATGATTGACCCTTTGGGAAAAATCTGTGCTAATGTCGGTGAATCATAAATTAAATGGCTATACGACTTAATGATTTTACCAATGTTGGGCAAATGAGGGTTAAAATTAACCACAAGGGGAAAAATAACCTTTTTCTCTCGTTCTTTAGGTGAAAGAAGGTCCTCCCTGGGTGTATCTTTGGCCTTATCAAATTGTGTTTTAACTTTAGAAGGGTGGTAACCACGATCTACTAGATAATTCTGATATTCCTTGCTACGTTCTTCAAACTTTTCAATTGTGGAACAATTTCTGCGAACTCTTGTAGCAACTCCGAATGGGATAGCCCTGGTACAATGAGATGGATGGGCACTGTTACGCAATATATAAGTAGATGTGATGGTCGGTAGGTTTGGAATAGATATCAGTCTGAATAAACCCATCAACTAAAAGGAGGGTGAGATCCAAAACATTGAGTGAAATTTCTGATGATACCTTGGTAAATTTGATGGTGGGGTACAGTGAATTAATGAATTCGGTAAAATCTTTCAGCTTGGTGGTACCCTGGGTCCAAAGATCGAAAATGTCGTCTCGATATCTCCACCATAATTTAGGTTTGGTCTCCCCAGATTTGGCCTTTTGATCGATAATTCCCATTGCCAAATCAGCGTAACTACACGCGTTCTTAGGGCCCATTGCGGTGCCATGAGTTTGCAAAAATTGTTGATCCTGAAAGTGGGAATTGTTGTGCTCTAAGCAGATCTTCACAGCTTCAACGATACATTCAGTTGACGGAATTTGGAATTCTCGTGAATTAAGAGCATTTGTGACAGCTTTTATTCCCAGATTGTTGTCAATATTGGGGAACATTGACACAACGTCCCAGGAAACAAGAAGGGTACCTTCGGGGAATGGTCCAGTCTTGTTGAAATCTTCAATTTTTTGCAGTAAGTGGGTAGTATCTTTGACAAATGAAGGCAGTTTTTGGGCTAATGGCTTGAGATAAAATTCGGTAAATGCAGAAAGGTTTTCAATTGCTGTCCCACGACAAGAAGTAATTAACCTAAGCGGGTTCCCTTCCTTGTGCGTCTTAATAGTCCCAAAGGCTTTGCCCGGTTTGGCTTTGTTATTAACAACCCAATTAGCAATATTTTGGTCGATTTGCCCTTTCTGTAGCCATTTGTTACTCCACTCTAAAATGGTATTAGCATAGTTGGCACTAGGATCGGAATCAAGCTTTTTATAGTGGAGTGGGTTTTCCAACTGGTCAAGCATTTTAGATGAATATTCTGTTTTATCCAGAATAACAATTTGGAGCCCTTGTCTTGATTCTAATAGCTTGCTCCTCTAGGTTTTTAAGTCGAGAGAAAGCCCTTCTCTCACCTACAGAAAGATTGTCATGGACAGTAGAATTGTTTGTGGGATCGAATAGCTCTTTCTTGACCGATTCGCGAAACAACTCAACTTCTGGAAATTTGGAAACAGGGGCTTTCCATGACGAAACTTTTTTAACTGTAGGGAAGACAGGCTTCCTTTCTTCTACAGTCGGACCATTATTAATATCACAATTATTGAAGAAAACGTGGCTGCTCTAAGCCTATTCTCGAATTTCTCCCAATCTTCTTGTAACTTGAGCCTATCAATATCCCGGGGGACAGGACAAAACGATGGTCCCTTACTAAGCAACACGATTTTCGTATGGATCTAATTCCCGCGAAGAAAGGTTGATTGGGAAAAATTTCTCATTACCTAAGCCGTAGAAGTGACACGTCGTGTAGAAGAAACACGTCGTGCAGAAGAAAAGAAAATTCGTTTTCTATCTATTCTAACCTTTTAGAAAAGCGTCTGTTCTTGTGTTTTGATTTCCTTGCGTACTCTTCATGCTCAAGACGTTTTCAAAAATTGTAACGGTCACTTTTGAAAATGTATGTTGACTAGCATACTATACGTTAAGTTCTATATACTAATGCGTTGGAATACAATGTTTATCACCGCTGTTTGTGGTATTTTTTTAATCAAGCTACGATGGCCTAAGAACAAGAGTTTATACGAATCTATGAAAGGGTTAAAGGTGTCTGTTTTCCTTAAGTTATAATGATAATAATAATAATAATAATAATAATAATAATAATACTAATAATTATTATTATTATTATTTATTATTATTATATTCATGTCTTAATTTAAAACACTGTACTGCCTGCAAGAGCTATTTCATCACATCTGAGCCGCAAGGAATATATTTCGGAAATCGTTATTGACACAGTGATTGTATTCTTATGATTTATAGTAATTTTTAATGCTTTATAGAGCTTAACAATTCTTACTTTTTAATATTTCCGTAAATTATGTACCTGTTTTTCTTTTTTTAAGGGTGAATAAAATCTATAATACTAATAATAATACTGATAAAAATAATAATAATAATAATAATAATAATAATACTAAATAATAATAATAGTAATAATATAACCGGATCCTAGAAATTATACAACTAGAAAAGAGACTATGATTACCATCACTGAAGTCTTGCGAAAGAACGAAGCTGAAAGCAGAAGTTCGAAAAATCAATGAAGCCGTTAAAAGGATTCAGACGCACAACATCACTGAACTGAATTCTTTCATGTATGCAGCTGCATATGGTAATACAGAAAGAATGGGAATGATAAAAGGGAGGACAGGGAGCGGAACTGAAGAGCCATTCTGGAAGAGAAGATTAAGGAGAATATCGAAACTTGGCGAAAAGACCTGACAAGATTGAGGAAGTCCGAAGAGGAACATTAGACTGAAACAAAGAGAGAGGGAAAGGTTGAACAGAAAATATCATCTTGAGGAAAGGGCACTTTGTATGTCTCAGGCATGTTGAAACAGAAGATCAAGGCAGGTGGAGTTAAGATCAAAAGATAAGACTAGAGATGTCAACAGTTGAAACATAACCCACCCTGTTTAGAACCAATCAGAACCTGTTCTACAAAACACTAGGTGGAAATGGACCGAGGAGAATCTGTATGATCCCACAGAAGCAACCCTCCTTCTGGAGCAAGATCTGGTCGGAGGAATTCGATCACAATGAGAGAGCATCTGGGCTAGATGATGTTAAGGTGGATTTCAGTACACCAGAGGTGCAAGAAGTGTATCAGCATCACTGTGGAGGATATTATAAATGATTGAGCAAGATGGCGAACTGGAAGGCCAGAGTCCGGCCCCGCGCTTGTTCAGACAGGGGTGCTGGTTTAAAGAAACTGACAGGATTGGCACTCTAGATTGCGAGAATGCTTGCAAGACTGTATTTTTCAGGGAATGTACCAGAGTTGATGTTCAGGGGAAGAACAGTTTTGGATACACAGTACACAGCGAAAGGTGCCCAGGCCATCCAACTACCGCCACATTGCCTGCCTACTCATGATGTTCAAGCTCTTGACAGTACTCCAGAGTTATGACAGAGAAGTTTACCACCACTTGGAAAGGAAGGACTGCTAACAGATGAACAGAAGGGGTGCAGGAAGGAATCCCGAGGAACTAAAGATCAATTGCTCTTTAAACACGGCAATCCTGAAGAACTGCCGGAGAAGTTGAAAAACATTTTCAATGGCTTGGATAGACTAC
>NC_090875.1:15679592-15697092 GCF_036669935.1 Montipora foliosa
GGGCTTTTCAGGGCCAATTGCAATGAATCGCAATCACGACAGAACAGAGAACATTCCACCAATACAACTGTTTAGAATCCACCGCCCGGAGGCAATTTAGTTTCTACATTGTTCCCAATTGCAGCTGAGAAGTTGAACCAGAGACTACTAGGATCTGGTCAAACGCTTCTTGAACGCCGGATTTCCCGGATGGTCAAGGCAAGCGCCCTAATAACCACTGCCGCGCACTTCCTCCCAGCTTTGCAACTCATAAAGTATCACCTCGTCTACACAATTGTTATTGTTTTTCGTTCAAATTAAAATGATTACTTACAAAACATGTGTTTCTTTGCTGCTCACTGTCCCTTATCTCAATAACCTCCCGGTATGTCAAGCTTAAGCGCGTTTAGATATAATCTCAGGTACGCCATTGCGTGTAATCGCTTTTTTAAAGTCTCTTTTGTTTCAGTTTAAAACAGGAAGAAAGTGTCAAAAAATGAATTAAACACATTATCTATAAACATCCGTCCCATCTCAAATGTCGAGTTGACAGCATAGCCTCAGGGAATCTCGGCTTAAGAAATGCTCTATTTACCTATAAATGCCCTATTACAAAAGAAAAGAAAAAAGCAAACAAACAAAGAAAGTTGCAGGGGGTGATACATAAATTTCTCGACGGGTCGGACGAAAAACAGCTGCAACATAATTATTCGAGTGTGAGAATATGCAACATAAGTCAAATGCTTTAAGGGGCAGTGTCACGATATTTTGGTCAAACTTCAAATTACCACTAAAGACATCTTTGCATTAATGCATTAAGGAAGACCAAAAAATTTAATGCTGTAGTTTTTTGTTGCCAATGACCATTTAATTGCAAATGAAGCTATTCTTGTTTTTTTTTTCAGCTTGCACGGATGGAGAGCATGGAAATGATTGTAACTTGAAAAAACTGGCCAATTTTTTTACGTTTCGGCGGAGACGGTTGTCCTCAGAAGGTCGCCAAAAATTAAATACGAATATCTCAGGTGCCATACTTATATCTTCTCATTGGGGTTGTCTTGACTAATTTTACGTGTGAGCTTACGTAGCTAATTTGAGATTTTTTAACCCCATTTTGACCTAGAAAGCGCAATGCCCATTTAGAGTGGGACACGCTTTTTTGTGAATGTTTTGGAAGCCGTTCAATAACCGTCGTTGTTTATCGGGCATAAAACCACCCGGCTTTCGCCTCGTGGTCCTAAAACCCGATAAAATGTACTGCAGTACCTTATTTTGCAAATTTATGACGGATTGCTTTTCTTTACGATGTTGCTCGGCATGCTTTGTCAAAAACACTCCCGATGACAGTTCTTTAAACTTCCTCACAATTAAGTGGCGTCTCTTGAATCATTGTGCTCGTCAATTAACTTAGGTCATAAAAGGGAGGTTTCAAAAGACAATCGGTCTGGAAAAAAATGTTAATTAAAAACCCCATTTGAGCTGGAGTAATACCACTTCATCCTGTTTATTACTCTTTGATGAAGTGAGTATCTCCTGTGCTTAGATGGCATGGCTTTGAAGAGCTTCTAAAGTCACACGACACGACCGTCCCACGTCCATTTAATGTCTCAAATGTACGTCATTTCCTTTGAAAAGGATTGCTCTGATTACATCGGTCTTGTTAATACTGGGGTCATAGCTTTTGATAAGACTATATACAAACACTGAGGTTGCAGGTGGTTGCGGATCAAAGCACTTGGTGGAATTTCACGTCATTTTCGGCCAAATCCTGGGTTGTTGCGATTATCGGCTGATTCCTTTGAATGGCATCATCTATACGCGCCAATAATATCAGCGCCTTTACTGTATATGCATTTGCTTGCTGCTTTGACCTTAACATGGTGTGGTTTTGTCCCCAAAATCAAATTAACTTACTCACCGGAAATCGTATTCAATTCTTTTTTTTTTTTTGAAGAGGCTTTGTCAGAAAGGGTTTAGACTTTGCCCGAGAGAAATAATAATTTGCTAACTTAACTGCGTTAGAAAATCTCAGTCTTGTGACCGGCATTAAGCCGGATTTGTTTCTCAGAGTTATGGAAGTATTTTAATCATCTAGAAAGGAAATAAAAACACAACAGCGGTGATAACCATTGTATTCCGCATAATTCCTTTTTTTCCAGACGAGAAATCGCGTGAAACGATCTCAGAGGTCCACTGTGTCATCTGTAAAGCTTGGTTTACTGGAAACCGTGATGAATTCTACATTGGCAAAAGAAAACGAAGACTCCCATGACAGAAAAACAGAACTTCAGCTATTGCTGATCATGTTAAAACCACTGGTTCACGACATTACTGGTATCATTTTGGCATGTTTTAAGCGTCCTGGGACAAAACTGACTTTCACTGCAGAAGGTTAAAGAGACTTTGTTCAGCAAGAGCTAAAGCCTTCCCTTAATGTCAATATTACTAGTGAGAAGTTGTTTAGCTAGTTTTAGACATTACTCCTCATTATTTCTAGACACGTACGGCTGCAGATCATTTTTTCTCATTCTAGGTTCCAGAACCTCTAATGTTTACTATAGCCATATATATACACATATATATATATATTATTGTCCATGCTCACTAGCTCCCTAGTTTGAGCACCTCTGGCATGGCTTGGCTGTACCACATGTGTGGGACGTCTGGGTGTGGCTTTATAGCTTAACCTCCATTTCTAGACATCAGCACTGCACTGATAAGGCCCAAAAGGCCGAAACAGTACTGTCTGCAGTTAGATATTCTCCGGTTTTTCACACCATGGCGTCACGACCGCCATGTTTGGTGCCCAAAACAAAGAAAAGGCGGCCATGTTTGGTGCCCCGACCAATCCTTCCCGGGAATTTTAACAATCTGTTTTATTATGCAAAACGCTTCCTTTTGTGGTTTCGTTGAAAAACATGGCTGTTGATCACGTGAGTGAAAACAACCAACCCCCCACCCGCAGATAGCTCCTTTGGCGTTACACAGCTTTGTTGCCTTTCATGTTTCAAATTGATCCTCTACTAGGATGAGCCATTGCCGCTAGCAATTGCGCATGCTCACTAAGCTCACTAGTGTTTGAGCACTCTGGCATGTCTTTGGATGTACCACATGTGTTGGACATCTGGGTGGCTTTATTAGTTTAACCTCCATTTTAGACATCAGCACTGCACTGATGTAGGGCCCCAGAAGGCCGAAACAGTTCTGTCTATATTTTGAATTAACAAGGCTGGAAATCCAACGATGTAGTCCCAAGCTAGTAGGATCCGAAGGATACACAACGCTTGCTTGAGATATTAAGTAATTTGAGTGTACAAATAGCGACAGCGAACACTAGCAGAACATTGAATGAAAAAAAAATTCACATCGTTGATTTCCAGCCTTGTTAATTCAAAATATATATATCTATATATATCTGTTGAATGAAAAATGGAGTCAAAAGCAAACTACTCACAGGTCCATGTTTAATGTAGATAACAAACGTTTCGCCCTTCGGGCTTCCTCATGTTTCACAATAAGCTAAAAACTAAAAAATACTTGGCAGGAACTGAGTCGGTTTCAAGATCTTATATATGTGAAGAAGTGACAGTAACGAAATAAACAGATTGCTTAATTACACGAAATTTACAAACAAGCGCTAATGAGTAGGTGACAAAATAGGCCAGCTTATAGACAACAATAGTAGATGAAGTGAACAATATAGAGTTAATTATGGGAGGTAACCATCACAGTAAGAAATTAAAAAGTATTATATCTAAAGTTATGAAGAATTTGATGGAAAAAATGTTTTGGGAAAGATAATAAATGAAAATGGCTAAAAAATGGCTAAAAATGCATGGCTAAAAAATAAAACTTATTGGCTAAACCTAATTCTATTCTTAGAGTTGACTCTCTGATCGTTTGTTAAGGAGCTCTTTGATAGTTTTGGCCCTTCTATAAGATGGAATGATTGACCCTTGGGAAAAATCTGTGCTAATGTCGGTGAATCATAAATTAAATGGCTATACGACTTAATGATTTTACCAATGTTGGGCAAATGAGGGTTAAAATTAACCACAAGGGGAAAAAACTTTTCTCTCTCGTTCTTTAGGTGAAAGAAGGTCCTCCCTGGGTGTATCTTTGGCCTTATCAAATTGTGTTTTAACTTTAGAAGGGTGGTAACCACGATCTACTAGATAATTCTGATATTCCTTGCTACGTTCTTCAAACTTTTCAATTGTGGAACAATTTCTGCGAACTCTTGTAGCAACTCCGAATGGGATAGCCCTGGTACAATGAGATGGATGGGCACTGTTACGCAATATATAAGTAGATGTGATGGTCGGTAGGTTTGGAATAGATATCAGTCTGAATAAACCCATCAACTAAAAGGAGGGTGAGATCCAAAACATTGAGTGAAATTTCTGATGATACCTTGGTAAATTTGATGGTGGGGTACAGTGAATTAATGAATTCGGTAAAATCTTTCAGCTTGTGGTACCCTGGGTCCAAAGATCGAAATGTCGTCTCGATATCTCCACCATAATTTAGGTTTGGTTCCCCCAGATTTGGCCTTTTGATCGATATTCCCATTGCCAAATCAGCGTAACTACACGTTCTTAGGGCCCATTGCGGTGCCATGAGTTTGCAAAAATTGTTGATCCTGAAAGTGGGAATTGTTGTGCTCTAAGCAGATCTTTACAGCTTCAACGATACATTCAGTTGACGGAATTTGGAATTCTCGTGAATTAAGAGCATTTGTGACAGCTTTTATTCCCAGATTGTTGTCAATATTGGGGAACATTGACACAACGTCCCAGGAAACAAGAAGGGTACCTTCGGGGAATGGTCCAGTCTTGTTGAAATCTTCAATTTTTTTGCAGTAAGTGGGTATATCTTTGACAAATGAAGGCAGTTTTTGGGCTAATGGCTTGAGATAAAATTCGGTAAATGCAGAAGGTTTTCAATTGCTGTCCCACGACAAGAAGTAATTAACCTAAGCGGGTTCCCTTCCTTGTGCGTCTTAATAGTCCCAAAGGCTTTGCCCGGTTTGGCTTTGTTATTAACAACCCAATTAGCAATATTTTGGTCGATTTGCCCTTTCTGTAGCCATTTGTTACTCCACTCTAAAATGGTATTAGCATAGTTGGCACTAGGATCGGAATCAAGCTTTTTATAGTGGAGTGGGTTTTCCAACTGGTCAAGCATTTTAGATGAATATTCTGTTTTATCCAGAATAACAAATTTGGAGCCCTTGTCTTGAATTCTAATAGCTTGCTCCTCTAGGTTTTTAAGTCGAGAGAAAGCCCTTCTCTCACCTACAGAAAGATTGTCATGGACAGTAGAATTGTTTGTGGGATCGAATAGCTCTTTCTTGACCGATTCGAGAAACAACTCAACTTCTGGAAATTTGGAAACAGGGGCTTTCCATGACGAAACTTTTTTAACTGTAGGGAAGACAGGCTTCCTTTCTTCTACAGTCGGACCATTATTAATATCACAATTATTGAAGAAAAACGTGGCTGCTCTAAGCCTATTCTCGAATTTCTCCCAATCTTCTTGTAACTTGAGCCTATCAATATCCCGGGGGACAGGACAAAACGATGGTCCCTTACTAAGCAACGATTTTTCGTATGGATCTAATTCCCGCGAAGAAAGGTTGATTGGGAAAAATTTCTCATTACCTAAGCCGTAGAAGTGACACGTCGTGTAGAAGAAACACGTCGTGCAGAAGAAAAGAAAATTCGTTTTCTATCTATTCTAACCTTTTTAGAAAAGCGTCTGTTCTTGTGTTTTGATTTCCTTGCGTACTCTTCATGCTCAAGACGTTTTCAAAAATTGTAACGGTCACTTTTGAAAATGTATGTTGACTAGCATACTATACGTTAAGTTCTATATAAATAATGCGTTGGAATACAATGTTTATCACCGCTGTTTGTGGTATTTTTTTAATCAAGCTACGATGGCCTAAGAACAAGAGTTTATACGAATCTATGAAAGGGTTAAAGGTGTCTGTTTTCCTTAAGTTATAATGATAATAATAATAATAATAATAATAATAATAATAATAATAATAATTATTATTATTATATTATTATTATTATATTCATGTCTTAATTTAAAACACTGTACTGCCTGCAAGAGCTATTTCATCACATCTGAGCCGCAAGGAATATATTTCGGAAATCGTTATTGACACAGTGATTGTATTCTTATGATTTATAGTAATTTTTAATGCTTTATAGAGCTTACAATTCTTACTTTTTAATATTTCCGTAAATTATGTACCTGTTTTTCTTTTTTTAAGGGTGAATAAAATCTATAATACTAATAATAATACTGATAATAATAATAATAATAATAATAATAATAATAATACTAATAATAATAATAATAGTAATAATAATAACAGGATCCTAGAAATTATACAACTAGAAAAGAGACTATGATTACCATCACTGAAGTCTTGCGAAAGAACGAAGCTGAAAGCAGAAGTTCGAAAAATCAATGAAGCCGTTAAAAGGATTCAGACGCACAACATCACTGAACTGAATTCTTTCATGTATGCAGCTGCATATGGTAATACAGAAAGAATGGGAATGATAAAAGGGAGGACAGGGAGCGGAACTGAAGAGCCATTCTGGAAGAGAAGATTAAGGAGAATATCGAAACTTGGCGAAAAGACCTGACAAGATTGAGGAAGTCCGAAGAGGAAACATGAGACTGAAACAAAGAGAGAGGGAAAGGTTGAACAGAAAATATCATCTTGAGGAAAGGGCACTTTGTATGTCTCAGGCATGTTGAAACAGAAGATCAAGGCAGGTGGAGTTAAGATCAAAAGATAAGACTAGAGATGTCAACAGTTGAAACAGAACCACCTGTTTAGAACCAATCAGAACCTGTTCTACAAAACACTAGGTGGAAAGGAACGAGGAGAATCTGTATGATCCCACAGAAGCAACCTCCTTCTGGAGCAAGATCTGGTCGGAGGAAATCGATCACAATGAGAGAGCATCTTGGCTAGAGGATGTAGAGGTGGATTTCAGTACAACAGAGGTGCAAGAAGGTATCAGCATCACTGTGGAGGATATTAGAAATGAAGTGAGCAAGATGGCGAACTGGAAGGCAGCCGGCCCCGATCTTGTTCAGACAGGGGTTCTGGTTTAAGAAACTGACAGGATTGCACTCTAGATTGCGAGAATGCTTGCAAGACTGTATTTTTCAAGGGAATGTACCAGAGTGGATGGTCAGGGGAAGAACAGTTTTGATACAAAAGTACACAGCGAAAGGTGCCCAGGCCAGCAACTACCGCCCTATTGCCTGCCTACTCATGATGTGGAAGCTCTTGACAGGACTCAGAGTTATGACAGAGAAGTTATACCACCACTTGGAAAGGAAGGACTGCTAACAGATGAACAGAAGGGGTGCAGGAAGGAATCCCGAGGAACTAAAGATCAATTGCTTGTAAACAAGGCAATCCTGAAGAACTGCCGGAGAAGTTGAAAAACTTGTCAATGGCTTGGATAGACTACAAGAAGGCATATGACATGGTGCCGCATTCCTGGATCCTGAAATGCCGGGGGATGGTTGGCGCTGCCAAGAATCAGCAGCAGCATGGTGAACTGGAAGACAGTATTGAGATCAGGAGGAATGGCTCTCGGGCAAGTGGACATTAGGAGAGGAATTTTTCAAGGTGACTCCTTGTAACCACTACTCTTTATAGTGATCATGTTACCCTTGACCTTACTACTACGAAAAATGAGAGCTGAATACAAACTGGCAAAGGACATGAAGCCCATTAACCACCTACTATTCATGGATGATCTGAAGCTGTACGGAGCTAGCAAAGATCAACTAGACTCACTTGTTCAAGTAGTAAGGATCTTCTCGCAAGACATCAAGATGTCGTTTGGGCTAGACAAGTGTGCTGTCTTGGAAATGAGAAGGGGAAGACAAGTTGGCAGTAGCGGAATAGAACTACCCGGTGACCAGCATATCGAGGAAATAGAGGAGGAAGGTTACAAATACCTTGGCATCTTACAGTTGGACCAGACTCTCAACAACAAAATGAAAGGCAAGATAGCATTTGAGTATATCAGAAGAGTCAAGAAGTTGTGTAGATCAAAACGCAATGGAGGAAACGCAATCGATGGCATCAATACCTGGGCTGTAGGTGTAGTACGCTACATTGCGGGGATTGTGAACTGGACAATGGGGGAGGTAGCCAACATGGATAGAAGAACTAGAAGATCTTGGCAATGAATGGCTGTCTGCACACCAGGAGCAATGTTGCGACGCTGTACCTGCCGTACCTGTACCTGGCTCAGGAATGGATTCTTAAAAAAGGAGACAGAAGATTTGATTCTTGCTGCTCGGGAACAAGCTTTAAGAACAAACTCGATCAAGTACAGCATAAATTAAACCTCAGAGACACCACTGTGTAGATTGTGTGGAGATGCCACTGAAACAGTACGACACATTGTCAGTGGATGCAAGAAGCTTGCCCAGAGGGAGTATAGGAAGCGCCACGACAAGGTGGCGCTGCGGGTACACTGGGAGTATGGAATAGAGTGTAATGACAAGTGGTATGACCATCAACCCTTGCCAACCGCAGAAAGTGGAGATGTGTAGATTACCTGTGACATAACTATCTACACAGACATAGTGCTGAAACATAATCGGCCAGATATTACTCTAGCGCATAAAGACACACAGAAATGGACACTTATTGACATAGCTGTGCTAGCGGACCAGAACATCACCAGAACTGAAGAGGAGAAGGTTGAAAAGTACCAGGAACTAGCATTTGAAATCAGAAGGATTCGTGGAGCCTCGAAAGTCACAATAATGCCTATCGTGATCGTGTGGAACCGTGGGTCATAGGCTATGACCCGTTTCCTCAGGTATTTATAGCGGCAAAGATCAGCCTGTGAAGGTAGAAATAATAATAATAATGACGATAACGATAATGAATAATAATGATGATGATACTAATAATCGTTTAACGATAACGATAACAATAATGAATGATAACAGGAACCCATGACCCGGAGCCTACAACTGTACTGTGTTCGTGTAACGGCGTTTTCACAGACCGATTTATTTTTAGATTGAATTTCCCGCGAATGAGACTCCCACAGGAGCCCGATGACCAATTACAAGAAATTAAGCTGACGTCATAGGGTCACGGAACCGGAACCTAATTCGCGGGAAGGGCTAGTCTAAAAATAAACCTACTTGTGAAAACGCCGTTTCACAGACGCTGTATGGAAGTTGCACGCTCCAGATGGGCTCCTGATGATAATGATAATGACAATAATAATAATAATAAGACATGCACAAACTCTTGAAGATAAGATAGCAATGGTGGTGCACTGAAATTTATGCAAGAACAACTTTACGGTTACTGAAAAGTGGTACGACACGAAGTCGAAAAAGTGGTTAAAAGTGAAGAGGTGAAGATCCTTTGGGACTTTAAGTTCAAACGGAGAAAGTCCTGGAACACTCCAGGCCTAATATTGTTGTGTTGAACAAAACGAAAATGCTTGTTGATAAGTATCGCATGCCCATTTGGCACCAGGGTAGGCGAGAAAGAAGAGGAGAAGATGGAAAAGTATCAAGAACTTAAATACGAGATCAGGAAAATATGGCATGGCAATGTAAAAAAAAGTGAGAGTCATTCCGGTGGTAATTGGAGCACGTGGAACAGTGAGTAGGAGCTTTGACAACGTGAGTCTGAGGAAAAAGCAGAACTAATAATATAATAATAATAATAACAATAATAATAATAATAATAATAATAATAATAATAATAATAATAATAATAACAATAACAATAACAACAAAGAAGAAGAAGAGAAGAAGAAGAAGAAGACGAAGAAGCGGAAACACAAGAACGAGAAGAAGTAGCCGGAGAAGGTGCAGAAGGGGAATAGTGAGAAGATCGAGAAGGAGAAAGATTTTTTTTTTGGAAGTCCTGGTACAGCCCGACGGAGCTTTCCTTAATTGTCTGGGCTGTAATATCTGCCGCAGATATTACTTTTATCATGTCAAGTTCACAAGCTATTGTGAATTGATTGAATGCTTTCGACCAATCAGATTTTTCATAGTGAGTCTGATGTATAATAAATGCATTTGAAAGTTCCTTGGCATACGTACAGTCAACTCCCGTTATTGCGGACATCCTCTGGACCAGGGTTTATACTGTTTATAATAGCGAGAGTCTGTAATAGTCGTAATAGTGGGGTGAGAGAAAAAAATGTCATCATACCTTAGAGGACTAACATCAATTTAGATTTTATATTTTCTCCTGCCCACTTGCAGTGCAGTTTTCGCATATAAAGGGTCTCATAACTTTATTTACAAACAAAACGAATCATAATGTAACAGAGCTTGCATCTTCCTTGCGTTCACTTTAATCAGCAGTTTCTGAACGGTTCCTAGAACAGCAAAAGACGGCACTGTACTGTAGGTACGTTACTTGAAAAGTTGAATGTCAGTTTGAATAAAACCCACTGAGCCCACATATGATCGAAGGCCCATTACTTCAGCTCGCATTTAAATTTCGTTTCTGCGTTAATGATCTACACAGCAAAAATTTCAGTGTGTTTATTGGCCGAGAACACGTCAATTAATCCCAAATAGAGTGCAGACGAATGAAATTAGTGCAATAAAATTGAATTTTTGCATATATAATTAATAAATAATCACATGATTTTTCTCGTGCAATCACTTGTAATTTTTTTCATACGCTACAAATTGTACTCGCCCACGGGCTCGTGCAATTTTCTTCGTCTTTGAAAACATTTACTCGTGCTTATTTATTCCAAACTTCTCGAGAAAAATCATGTAATTACCTATGCAAAAAAAAAAAACCAAAAAAAATATGCCGTTCCAAAGCCGAAAATTTAAAATCCTTGCAATTGACTGACTATATACTTGAGAAAGTCTCGTATCTCTTCGATGAACATTATTATGCCAGGTCTGCGTAGAGAGTTATTGCACTTCATAACAATATGGTCTGCTCTTACTGTCGGAAGGTGTCAATGCATTTATTAATCCACGTTGAGTGTCCGAAAGAGCATTTAAAATTTGGCGGGAAATTAACATTCCACGTGCTTCCGCTTGGCATTCCACAGCACGTGACATTTTGTGTGGTTGTTTTTGTTCACTGCCGTAATGGACACACCAATTATGAGATTAATTACTACCACGAAAAACAAAGAAGTCTCTTCTTTTGAGCATTTGTTTTAGTGATAAACTCGCCACGAGTGCCCTTTGTTTTCTTTGCGTTGATTCAGCGTTTTCTTGAAACTGTAATATTGAGGTTTCTTTGATTGAGGGGGAAGACAGGCGAATTGAAATTTAAAAGCAAGATTCTTATCGTCTCCCGGGAGCTCATTGGGCTACATATGGATCACACGTATAAAATTTAGTTCTTTTAATTTGTTTTTCGTATATGAAAACTCCGGCAGTTTGCATACAACTTAAAATCCTTTCTGTTTCTCGCACATTATCACATCGTAAAGCGGAATTCGTCTGAAACCTCTTGGGAACGTAAAGAAAGTTACCGGGCATTGAAAGTCCTTCTTGATAACATTTAAAAAAAATCTGTATCTATGTATTATGTTAAAAATTCACTTTTATTTGCCTACAGGGAAATACTTAACATATATAGCTTTTCTTTTTGTTGTAGTCAACTCAAACTTACCTTAATCATTTTTCTATTAATTAATGTCCTTTTTCATAGCCTTTCTATGAAAAGAAGGTTTGAAATTCCAGAATAAATGACCGACTTTCTTAGTCTTAGTTACCGGCACCATCGATGGTTGGAAAAGGATTAAAATTTGATATGGATGAGGTTTCTATGATCGGTTTAATTGACCATCGCAAAGATCTAACTTCAAAATATCGATCGACAGTTTCATTGCTTCGCAAGATCCAAGGTTCCAGGTTCAGTAATTCTCTCCTATTTTACCTAATTTTAAGATTGTATATTGTTTTTGGAAAATTGCTTGTTCCCAATAAAGCCTGAGATCGAAGTTGATGAGTTTGTGCATATTGTTCTACTCTCTATAATTCTACTTGATTACTTAGTTTGTGGGTGCTGTCTCATTTGCCCCTCACGAATGCGCGGTATTTTCGAATAAATCATGCACCAATTTAAACGCGAAATATTTCGCAATTCACACGTGTGTAAATGACAAAGTGGTGAAGTGGTTATTGCGATCAAAAAGCAACACCTGTTATGTGAATAGAAAAAGAAATTGGCGGGCTTTTTAAATTTAGTTTTGCTACAAACCTAAAAAAAAGTTTCGTTTCATTAATTTTAATTGCAACGTTCTGAAATCCTACTGGATTTGATTTGAAGTCACACAAGAATACATACAAAATTGTCTCTCAGCGGGAGGTTATGATCTTCTTCTTCCACGCGTCGTCCCGTTTTCGCTTTTACAGGTACAAAACAAAGAAAAGTACTTCACAATGAACATCGACCGCGCCTTTGTTCTTTCGCGGGAAATTTGGCGGGAAATTTAATTATGCCACGCGGTGGCATCACCCACGTATCTTGCACACGTTTGATATTTAGAAGCAAAATGCTGTGAAGATTCGCTGAAATCGATAAAGTGAAACATCATTTGAGAGTTTCATGACGATTTATGATCTTTTTTTCGCTTTGTCGCTTTGCGTTTAAATTTTTACAGGTCGCTCATTTAGTTTGTTGAAATTTCTGTCAAAATGTGCCATTGTTCAAAGCAGGTGTTAACGTGTTTCTTTCGCACGAGATGATTAGATTATTGTACATAGTGTTTCTTTCATTTCAAAGCTTTCAGAATTAACAGAACCTAATAAATAGATAGCCTCCTTGAAACTGCACCAGTTCTATCGAACGACGTAGCCATAAGGACACCGTCTCCCAGAGCAGTGGGCAAGGAGAATTAACCATAGAGATAAAACAAGAATTTAAAATATAAGCGATGAATTCTGCTGCAATCTATGCGGTGGATAAAAAGGTATGTAACAAATTGAATGTCAAGCCGGCGGTTTTGGCCATAAAATACAACCGCCGCATCCCAGCCCAGAGCAAACCGGCTCTTCATATTATTTGATTCCACTACTGCTACTTTGCCTGTTAAATTTATCTCCTTTCAGCAACAAATGAAGGCTTTTTTTTGCAATTCCTCATTCAATCGCTTGGTTAACTGGAATGATAATTCTATTTCGGTTTAAAAAATCTTCAGGTGAAATACAGTTTATCTTTACAGGCAATGTTTCAAATAGACTTAACTGATTAGAGTGTAGTGTGAAGTACTAGTTTTGTACCCCATATGAACCATGTGAGCGTTAGCTCTACTAATGGGCCCACACAAGGACAGAGAAAAACTCTGACCAGGGTGGGAATTTAGCAGACCTAATCGTGCACTGAACTTATTTTTCCTGATCACGAACCACCAACTGATTTATACAGCATTAAGAAAGAACGTTACCTCATCGGATACCGCACATGATTATAGAAAGCATACAGAAAAGTTAATGTGAACGAGGGAAGACTGAAATGACTGTATTGCAATATTTTGTGGATTCAATAGCGCGTTACCTTTTTCGCCCTGGTATATAAATGTTTTCAATACAAATTTTTGTGACAAATATTTAGTCCCGATTGTTCGAAGAGCGGACACCCCTATCTAATTCAATGTATATTGCTATCCAGTAAATGACCTGACTGGTTTTTTCACTGCTACTATATGTTGTTCAGTGTTTTTATTTCGTGGAAAACGCAATCGGCTTCTTGGGCTTCGGGTTCATTTGTCAGTCACAAAGACGGAAAACATTTTGCAGCACGTGCCAGAGGATATGTCTTATTGTTGTTGCCCTTCAAGAATATAAACTATAAATCGCAAGTATTGCATTTGTGTGTCTGTGTTTATTCTACTTGCTTATTGACTAAGAGCGGGGGCAGGCCGATATCGCGACATCGTGATTTTTGTCGCCAGAGATTGGTTGCTAGTCTTCTATACCTGTCCACTAACATGAGTTATACTGTAGAACGAAGAGGAAATCTTTTAGTGGAACAATCTGAGGTCACCGTCCCAGAAAGTAGATTCAAAGTAATCTTCGTGTCTTGTAAAGCCGTTCCCACACTCTACTTATTTGCCGGACAGAGCGACGAATAGTTCTTCTTGATCCTGAATGCTGGTTTCTTTGTGATGATCATGTTCAGTTATTAGTCCGTGTACTGTGATTTGACGAATTAGAATTTGACTTTTTTGCATCAATGTTGGTTTTCTGTTTTTTGCTCTGAGGACAAAACTAGAGAGAAATATGATCCTGATTGTAACACGGTGAGTAAAGGAATACTCTTCGAACCTTGCATGGGCTCGTCGATAATTATCATGTCCGTTTACGCAACAGACTGAAAAGAAGTCACCGAAGCAACACCGAGTGGGTTTTGATTCAGCTTTTGTGCTTTTCAAAATTCCCGCCAATTTTTTAGCATTGGAGGATTTAACCAAGTTAAATTTCCCCCTTTTTTATGCCGAGGTGTGTTGTTTTCTTAGGTGAATAAATCTCTACAAGATCGGTTGCGGCGCGACAGGATCAGTAAAAGCGTCGACCAACTCAAAGAGCTGATACTCGGACCATCCACTGAGCATGTTAGTATTGGGTAATGACAAAAAACAACAACAACAACAACAAAACAAAAAACAAACAAAACAGAAAAACACAGATTTGCTTAAACTGTGTTTCTGGGTTCGCGGGTGAGTCATACATGTCAAATGCAAATGAAAATGAAAACTTTGCCCATCGTAATCAGAAAACTACTTTTGAGCGACAGCTTCTTCTGCCAGGACTCGTTCTGCTGGAGTAGAAGTAAAAGTGCGAAACCGATACAGCTTTCTTATCTTTTCAAGAACACCATTGTCAATCTATGAATGTCAATTCATTTGATACCGATAAATTCCTTTGCTTCGCATATAGTATTCCACAAATAGTTCAAATTAAAGAATGCCGAGGGCTTCATCGGGGGAAAAAAGAGCGCACCGCCGGCTTCTATTGATACTAGTCTCGCAGCTGAAGGGACTGCCGAAGTTAAATAAATTAAGGTGACTTTACCTTTACCGTTCGGTTACGTTCTCCCCTCTGTAGATAACAGCCGAGAGGATCCATTTCAATACTGCAAACCTGGACATGAATGAGCGAATTTGATTGAAGGGTAGAGCTCCAAAACTAATACCGCCACATTATCTTCTTTTCAGGTGAAAATTTGTAAAGCGGACATTCTCAAGCTCACTGTACAATACATCAGGAGTTTAAGGCAAAAAGGTACATTTAATAAGTGTTTCAAGGTTAAACAATATCATTAATTTTCAAGCTGGGAATTACGAAGTTCAGGGTAATGTGGCAGTTCGCTCACTCTTTGACGGTGATTATTAGCTGGTGTGATTTAGCTGCAGCCACTATGTCAGGGTCGAGAGCGGGATGGCGCAATGCAGAGTGCGCGCGCAAATCAGCAGTGCATGGTATTGTATGGTATACTTAATTTAAATCCAGAAGACGCGATAGCCCCAACAATATTAAGCCTGGTTTCCATGGAGGGCGTGTCTTTACAAATATGTTATATAAAAAGGAATTACGTGTAAATATGTGTATATAGAAAAATTGACTTCAAGATAACATATATGCATGGGTAAAACTACTTGAATCTGCTTAAGAAGCTAAGAATAACAATACTACTTTTATTGACAAACAAGAGTAAAGCTAATAGTACCGAATTTAATTTATAATCATAACCTTAAAAGCCCCTATACTATACTACCAGAAACCCATAAGAGTTGAAACATGTAACGCGCGTTCACAGCTTCCGAATATTCATTGCGAACTGATTGGTTGAATGTTTCAGTGCTAAGTACCATATTTGGAAACCCTTGTTGTTCCAAGTATGGTACTTAGCAAATTGAATATTCAGAAGCTTGTTTCCCAGCACACCAGGGGCCGTTACACGTTCCAACCCTTACGCAGGACTAAATGAATGTAGCATGGTATGATCAAATCAGGTTTTGAGGTTGTTTTTAAATGAATTTAGTGAATCCGAAAATTTAGCTTAATTTGGAAGTTGGTTCCAAATCATAGCACCACTGTATTCAAAACTTCTTTTTTAGAAACTCCCTCTTCGGTTTAGGAAGTGTCAGATCGGTTGCACTATTTCGCTGGTGGTAGTTCGTCCCACCAGTGTTCTTTCTGATGAAAGACTTCCTCAGGTTGGGTGCGGTGTATCCCGATCAACTTTCTAATTCCCATTGAACTTGACGCCATGTTTGATTAGAGTTAGGAGTTCTCTTCAAGCTCAAAGAGAGGTGTTCTCTTCAAGGTCAAAACGACTTGTTTTCCCGAGTGCTCCTTGTATGGCCGTAACCAAGCTTATGTCTTTGATCTCAAAGTAACGTTATATCTCTCCAGTGATAAATAATTAAGGCCGCAACTCACTTGGGGTAAGTCGCTGCGACACCTCGTGGGGACAAGTCGCCGCAACCATTCTCCTGGTATGACACTGTTCATTTTGGGAAAATCATTTTCGCTGCGATCGGATGTATGAATTCAAACCAGTTTGGATTCGTGCGACTGATCACAGCGACAAAGTTAGCGAAAGCAGCGTTGTCGCACCGTGTGTACACTTCCGGCAACAACTCGCTGCGGCAAAATATAAATGAACCAATATGAGAGCATCATATGGTTCTCCATATTGAATTAGAAAACTGCTTCACATTCCCTCTCATACGGTATAACTGCGTGTGCACCGAACAGGCATCGTGTCGCAGCGACTTGTTTCGCAAGCAGTACACACTGAACGACTTGTCGCAAAGACTTGTCGCCTATTGTTTATCGGCCTTTAAGGTTATCAGTCTAGTCTTGTCCCTACCGTTTAATTTTCCTTCCTTGTTTTACTTAACCACAATTCCATAGAACTTGCCGAAAATACCACGCTTGAAAACAAAAAGGTCAAGGAAACTTGCAGTGAGCTGAGGGCAAAGACAGTGACACAGAACTACAGTGCTGACCAAAGATCGCCTTGCTCAACCTCTTCGCCGCTTGAAACGGCCGCAAATAAGGCAACAAGTTCAGTAGAGGAATCGGAAAATGTCATAGCATTTTGTGTCAAAAGTGTTAAATATGAACGACAGCTGCTCCTTCCCTCTCGAACTAGCACCACTCAATTCAACTTGCTTCGAAGCCCACGATCAATACATGGAGATGAAAGAAGAGCGCCTTTCCGGGAACTTGACTGTAACAGAGAACAAATAAAGGGCAAAGAAACTATTTGGAGGCCATGGTCGATTAATTGAAGGGTGACTTAAATGGACAAAAGTATATCTTTGAATGCTCCCTCGCAGCAATATTATAGAACTGATTCTGGCCATTTTTATAGAAAATCAGTCATAAGGAAAAAAATGGACGAACAGCGCGTGGCACTTTGAAGTTCTTAGAATGTCTATTTTTTCAAACCCTACGAGGAAGAATCATCACAACCTCCCAGTTCTTCAAG
>NC_090875.1:15702092-15707092 GCF_036669935.1 Montipora foliosa
GATACCGAGATTGAGTGAACCAATCAGAGCACGAGAAATGCATTAACCGAGGTTGAGAATTTAATACAGGCTAGTATACCACTGAGTGGTCAAAAAATCTAAGACAACTCGCTTGCTACTTAAATTTACCTTTCCCTGTTTTCCTTGGTAAAATATTTATAAGACTGCGCGACAGTCAAATGATTTTACAATCGACCTGCTATCAGTTATCAATTTACTGTGATCAGGGAATCCCCATTCTGCTCGCGGCTTCGCCGCCAAAGCTTTATTCCGCGCACCTACAATACCGACAGCTACGCAAGCTAGTTGAGTTGATCTGCCTATCGTTAACGAGCCCAGTGAAAATTAAATAATCTTGATGCCACAAATATTGTCTTTAGTTTCATTATTTGTGCCGAGACTCACGAAAGCATCTAACCGGATAACTTGTCCATGAAGTAAAAGCCCTTCTTGCGAGGCAGGTACAAAAGTCGAAGCGGATTAACTCGGATCGCTCACCTCGGATCGATTTAAAGTAAAGTGATAAGGCCTCGAGAAATCACCCTAGCCCTAATCTTCAAGCTAACTTTGGTGGAATCGGCGCAAAGGTCGAATAGATTTGGCTTACAAAACCGTTTTTCGCCCAATCCGAAGTGAGCAAACCGAGTTGATGCGGTGGGACTTTTGTACCTTCCCCTTATTGCGTGTTGATCAGATTTTATGCTTGTATTTAACTCCGAGAAGAGATCATTGCATACCACGGTAACATTTTCAAGTTCCGATTCACCGATTTGACTGTCGCTTGGGGAGAAGAAAACAAAACCACTCATGCGCTTCGTAAATAATTTGGATTATCAATCCTTGACATCAGTATTCCTAAAGCGTGAAAAATCACTTAATTGAGCAGAAACAACGCGATCTGTCCTTTGTTAAACTGAGTTGCATTGCCGTTACGGTAGCAAATTCGAGGCATGACGAAACCAGAAAAAAAGCAAGTATTTTTTTTGTGATTTCTTATTCTTTTCTTTATTAATAACTGCTTGGCAGTAAATTCCACTCATATTTCAATGCATAGTGTATAATTTTTCATTCATAGAATCTCTGTGGGAAATTTATATACATGAAATTGACATAATAATAACATCGCACGCCCAGGGTATTTCTGGCGCTTGTCGATACGGGATTTCTTCCGACGAATTAAATTGAGAAATCGTACTTTTATCGAAATATATTCAAAGCAATGTTCTTTATTTACCACGGACGCCATAGCGCTGTTTTCGTTGCTGCACGTGGAGAACTGGCCGATGAAAAGCTGACTTTCTGTTTGGGAGAGACTTGAAAACTGAGGGGAGAAGTTGGTACAGCTATTTCGCAAAGTTCAGACTGGACCTGGCTGACAGGAATGAAAATAGCGGATTTACTTTGTGGCGATGGCGGCGGTGAAGGATACGGAACCCATACGGCGCTTGGTGAAATGGCGGGAAAACTTGGGGTCATGGCGGGAATCCCTGCCGTGTGGCTCGTGGCAACTCGGTTATTGACGTTACTATGGCAGCATGATGCCAAGTGATTCAAGAGTGTTTCTTTGAGTTGGTCGCTGCCTTCCGCTGTGAGAATATTTGTTCTGACTTCGTTTGCGCACTGATTGAATCCAGCTCTGTACTCGGCCAGCGACTTGGAATCTATAAAGAAATATAGACACGACTTTAATTTTGTGCTCTCGTTCTTTGCCAATGTTGTGCAAAGGTTTCACAGTGAAACTACCTAAGCTGTCATAATTAAACGAAGTTATTCATCCGCAAAAATGTGCCACTTTTGTAAACTGTACCGTTGCTAAAAGGCAAAGCTCTTTTTTGTGCAAGGTATCCTATTTCGGGAAGGAAGTCAACACGGAATTGTATGTAATTTATATTATATACGGCTTATGACTTTTTAAAGCGACCTGTATTTCGGTCATCTCAGTTGTGTTGTGGTTTGTATGTAAATTTTGCTATCTTTATAATTATAAACGAGACTCACCTTCGTTCAAAGTGTCCTTTCGCTGCATCGCTCTCAAGTAAGTTACAGTCATTTCTAAAACGTCCGCTTTCTCCATCTTCGAGTAACGGGAAGCCTGCAAAGTTAAATGAAATGAAGAGGGAATGGATGAGTAATCTGGAAAACTGCAACTAATCAATCCGGCTGTAAAAGTCTGAGGTTGTCACAACTAAAAACAGCGAGGACACGAATTTATAGCTTTAACTAAGACTACTGACTTTAGAACAGCGACGACAAGAACATGATTTGTAGCTTTATCACTAAATTCTTGTGTACTTACATCTTTATTAAGCAGATCCAAAACCAAGTTTTTCATTTCATTCAAGCTGTCGTTGATTCTTGCACGGCGCATTTTTTCCATCAGAGGCTTCTTCGCCTAGAATCAAAACAGGCCAGATTTGAATAACGAACTTTAAAAGTCGCCTAACATCTTGTGTAACAAATGTGTCAAATCAGCAATTAAAAAATGATGAATTAGGCTTCAAACATTACGCTTACCTTTCTTCTTTCAGAGAGAATCTTGCTAACGTACATAGAACTATCGATGCATTCAACGGCCATGTTGTTTTTTCAAGTTTGGAAATTTGTTTCTGTAAGTTTTGTTTGAGAGATGTTGACTCGTTGAGTGTTTCTGCGAACTGTCTGACATGCATGATGCCCGCCATTTATATTCATCAATCGTGGGAAAAAATCCGGGTCGTGTGCCGACATAAGATGAGCCTTATTTACAAACACCTGTCTGCTGACAATCGGCTTGCTGCAGAAAACAATGCTGGCTACACACACAATGCCAGAACCGTGGGAACAGTCAATTTTGATTGGTCGAGCGCTTCGAGTCACACGATTACTGTTGTTTGCATTGTTTCCCGCCTTCAGTGGCGCGTGAAGAGCGTGAGACCAGGCAAATCTGATTGGCTAACACGCGCATATATCATTATGCCTGCGCTTCTTGTACATTCAAACAAAAGCAAAATGACAGTTCTGGATTCTTACAAGCGGGAGTCGAGGCTCTCCTCAACACGTGTCCTTTATTGACACTATAATATTTCAACGCCGAACGCGGTCTTTCCCGAAGCTTTCACCATGTAAACCTCTGACTCAGCTTAATATTGACCGTTTTAGAAAGTTTAAGCCGTTCTCTTGTAATCCACGTGCTGTGGAAAACATAACAGGTATTGTTTTTATTGTTCGCCTGCTTTAGTTCTCAGTTGATTCCTCTTTGCACTTAAATCGCTCATTGTACACCGCATTTCAATGACAAAAGCGGGCTAAAATTTCCCACGGTAGAACGAATCGCGAACTAAATGGGAAATAAACGACACATTCCCCCACTGCACTTAATCACACGAGACCAGGTGTAGATATATTTGTTTTGCTATAATAACGACACCGATATGGATATTGCTATGGACCGCAGACAATTTGCGGTTCGAACCAACGAACGTCGGAAGTTTTGACAATGAGTAATTTGTAATCACTAAAAATATCGATTTCTTCAGACCATCTTTATGGAAAGTTGACCGGATCATTTCCTCAGTTCACTGAGGCCGAGACAATCATTGCAAGCAGTGGCTTAAATGTACAGTTGAAGGAAGTGTGGATTTAAAGTGCGTAGAGTGCTGAAGCTAAAGAGACTCCGTTGAGTAGCGTTTGACTCCTGTTTCCTACACTGACTGATGGTACAGAGAAAACGGGCTACTTCCTTTGTCCTATCCCCCCCAAAAATTGGTTCTTCTCAATATTTTACTGGTCTTTGTTACCAATGAAACGAGGTAAAATAAGGCAAAACACAATCCCAGCTTATAGGCTTGGCATGCAATAAGACGAAATTCGCCAAACTGAATAAGGGTCAATAAAAGTTTTTTGGTCTCATGAAGCGGAAAACGTTGGGAGTTTCTTTGTGCTAATAAATTATATCAATCTAATGCAATAATGATATGATTTGATAAAAAGATAATATTACATTCATTTGGAGTAACTCTGAAAACATCGTTTCAAAACAAAGTAAGCTTAGCCTGTGCTTTTAGGATAAGTTTTAAAACTGGATTCAGCCAAACCGAACTAGAGTTGCGTCAAGTTTTTCCTATATCCCTTTCCAAGCGTCCATTTTAACTAATTAACTCAGTTGATACTAATTTTAGTGCCTTAATAAACACCGAATACGAAAGGACACAGTTTCTTTGGCGAATAAAAACTTGATAGTACATAACAATAACTCAACTCGTTTGTAATCATGGAGTCATGAATTTTGTTTGTTTTTGTTTTACAATATACCCTTCTTTTCATTTTCAATTTTAACAAAATTAACCAAGTTCAATGAAAGCTAAACGAACTCGCATTTTTCTGCTCTCCCGCTAAGACCGGCCCTTGGGTTCATCCAAATCGAGGTAGGATTATTTGCCCCTAATTAGAATACACTTGCGACTTCAATGTTTCCTGCAGAAAAATAACTCAACATTATCTGTTCCAAGTTTTCATCTGTTAAATTAAGTGTTAAATTTGTTATTGCTTTTCCGTAAATGTATAATACGTTGGAAACAATAGAAGTCTTTTGATTTATGCGAACCCTGTCAAACCCTTCCTTTTCACGGTTGAAGATTCAGGTAAAGTGATATATAAATGTCAGAAAAAAGAAAAACTTGAAAAAGAAGATCTTGTTTTTACGATGGGTCTGCTAATGTCACTGCTGTCAATATCAAAAATTATTTTCAGTTAGATAGCTTTGCTGACGCATATTCGTGAAGGAAGAAACAAAACTTAAGTTGATCCATGAACTTGCCGCCGGGAATAATAGCTGTCCAACCCCTCACAATATTCCGTCAACGATTTTTTTCTCTAAACTCAAATGTTAGCAAAAAGAGAAAATGAAAAACGGTCTTGCGACAAAATAAAATAGTACTTTGGTTATTGTCAGTGTATATTGCATGGATCAAATCATGAAATGATTCAGCCTTGGACCTATGTTATGGAAACTGCAGCTGTCC
>NC_090875.1:15709592-15714592 GCF_036669935.1 Montipora foliosa
GTGAGCTATCTAAATTTGAAGGCAGAGTTTTGAACAAGGCTCTCGAACAACCTACGTCGTAGCTTTGCACAGACAGTCAGGCTTTTATCAAATTGCTCAATATTTTTGTTGGGACGGCTAACGAAATGCGCGGCCATGCTATTAAGCTTAAGATATCTTAGCGTAATTAGGTTAAGACGTTTACGGAAACGAAGAGATAACTAAGTTAGTGAACCACACATGAACAGAAGGATAAAGGGAAATGACCTCTCTCGAGCATTTCTCATCTTTCCGCCCGCAGTCCACAAAGGCCAAGTTTATAATTAGACTTGAAAAGTTTGGCAACAAACCACAGACACATACGAGAATGCAACACTTGCTCTTTATTTGGCGCTAACTGAACAAAACATCAAATGATCACCATAATTTTATTTATTTTACCGGACAGCATGGGAATTTATTCTCTCAGAAGAGGAGGAAAAAGAAACAAAATAATTGGGACTGCCGATTCGATATGGATGTTGGAGCATCGCGCTACCGCGCGCTCTGTTATTCGTATACCGACAGGCCCTAAGAATCCTTATGTCTCTTAAATATAGATAGATCTGCAACCAAGAAGGAAGACGGTATTGCTGCAAATGAAAGTCTTAGTTCGCGCTTTTTCGAACAAGGGAAAGAAGCACTTCCACCCGTCCAAAAATGACTTTCGTTTTCAATAAACTCTCTAACGCTTTGCACCCAGTTACCTTCTTCAAGCAAGCAGTAATATAAGTACTGATACTGAGCGTGGAAAAAGCGACATGCAGATAATGTCTTATCAAATTTACAAACCAGGCTGGCATTTTATTTCAGACTTATTTGTGACACATCCCGTACCAGCTCTGTGCTCAGTTCTCAAGAGCCGGTTAAAAAGCAAACAAGCAAATGTGCTCATTTGTGATCAAGACTATTCTATAGGCACGAAGGCTTACAAGAACATTGCCTTTTCTTATTTTATTTTGGAAGAGTACAAACCGTATCAAAACCGCTTTTATGAAAGGATCAGCTCAGCTTTCCGTAACCGGTTTTCCGGCTCTGGACATGGCAAGAATACATTTAAGTTTCCTTTTTATCAGTGGTTTTTTGAAAGGAGTAATTTTCTCTTTCTAGCCAAGGGACTTATGTCATGGCAAAGCCACCTTTCTCTTTTTAATGTGTAATAACAATAGCCCAATGGATATTCTATTCAGTAATTTGTATTAACTCAGACAGGAGTTGTGATAAAAGTAAACTGCACGGAAGTTTGGACATAACTGGCTTGCAATTGTAACAACGAAGGTGTGGCGAGCACTATACTAAATGCAGCTTTCTAATGGTTTTGTCGACGAGCAGTCTCCGGTTTAATTAGAGGATTAAAGTAGTTTATATGCGTGCAGTTTTAAGCGGTCCAGACGAGAAGTCACCACAAGCGGAAGGCTCTGTTCATTGTTCAAAAAAAGCATGCATGAATATCCGACAAGTGTCTGAGAGTGTTGTCTTTGAAAATACAGTTACATCTTTGTGCACAGTATGGATGATTTTCAACCAATCTCTTTGAAACACCGATATGAATGCTGCGGAAATTTTCAAATAATGGTGAACACATAAAACGAGCTTGCAAATGCATGAGAGATCTTTTGTATGTTTTCAGCGAAACATTAATTGCGTCGATGAATTAACGTGCAATCCACCTTCTAATATACATTTCTTTCATTCATCGAGTCCTTAATTCGACGGGGAAACAAAGTGAGTTCAACAAAACGACCAGCTCTCAACCGAGTGGCTTCATAGCATTGTATCGGCATCGCAGAGGTCATTGGTTCGAATCCCGTCGAAGCCACCTGTATTTTTCAGATGATTGCTTAAATTGCCCAGATAAGTGCAAAGATAACTTCTCTTTTTCGTTTTTAACCCGCACTTATATACATTCATTTCACTTAACCATGCACCTTCTCATGGTACTATTGAATTGACGACGTGTTGTCGGTCGTAATGCCCTTTCTCGTCAGTTTAGCTAGACTGCTAAACTTCAAAGTTAAATGAAAATCAATGTTAAGCTATATAGATCGTTTTCACCCGCCACGTTTATTTAAGCCGGAATAGAGTACCTGGGTTTATCTGAAGTGGGACTAGGGTAAAAATGGCCGATTTTAGAGGCAGACGCATGGATGCCCCAAGGATCCTAAAGTAAGTTTACACCGCGTGAAACAGGATGGAAAACGACCTAGAACTCGAAAAGTGACGAGTTTTTAAAATGATTTTGCTTAGATAGGCTATCCGCGACGACAAAAAGAGAAGAAAAGGGAAAAGAACTTCGTCTTTTTGTACCTAATTAAGGCTTTTCAAGTTCGAAAAAAAAAGATCCTTTTTGTTCTCGCTTATTCTCCTCTTAGAAAAAGGAAATATATATTTGCTTGCAAATAGTATTTTTATGCCTTTCAACCCTACTAAGTTGTTCATTATTTGGCCTGGGACTTGCGGGGGAGACATTAGCAATTTTATCGAACGTCCTCTAGGGTTTGTCGGTGGGTCACGTGATTGTGTAAGCACACGAACGTCATTCGCGGCTATCACGTCGACGACACAAGACGCTTGTTTAGCCTAATTCTCCAATATTTAGAAATATTCATAAAATTGTCAAATCTTTAGAAGGAAAACTTTGATCTGATCTTTCCATTTTATGGGTCCATTCATTCTGCTTCACCTTACGTTTGTCAACTATTGGTCATGGAACCAATCTCTTGAGATACATTAACAATGTTTTGGAAAGTGAAATCCGCATGCTGTATTGTTTCACACTTGATACATAATAGTGTAACTGGGAAAATGCAACTTGGCCGAAAACAATTCGAGAGATTGCAAAGCTTGTGAGTTCGATTTGAAATCGCAGGTATCTAGACCAGAATTGTACGACCCAAAAGTCGGCTACCACCTAGCTTAGTACACCCATCTTGGAATCACATTTTCAGTTAATAACATGATATTTATCGTCATAAACAAAATAGTTCATTTTGTTAACATAAATTTTATTTATTCATTTTAGGACACCTGGTTTTCATTATTTCCTTGGCGACAAAACCGTCACCTAAAAATATAACTTGACTCTAGCATTAGTCTTTCGAGATTATTCAGTCTCGTTCACGTCCTACAATGTGGGCGAAGTAGTCTAAAAATAAATTGGTTCGAGCTGTTTCAGAGTTAAAATAGAGAATGAAGATTTCTTTGTTGAATGCTTACCTTGTCGTCAAAACGTCAAATTTGTTGATTTCACGTCGTCGTTATTCAGAGGACGGCTAAGATGCTTGCTAAAATCCGTGCTGCACGTGCAGCACGATTATTTATGCTCTTTTAACCAATGATATTACTGTTTTGTGGCAATTACGTAGTCGTAGCCGTTGCCGTTTCTTAAATTCCTTAACGCGTAGGATTGACATCATTTAACACTCTGGGTGCAAGTCACTCATGCCGTACCACAAACCATGCTGAATGTAGAGGATAAGGGAAAACTTATAGGCGAATGAAAATTGGCCATTATAATGAAAAAGTGGCTGCATGAGATAAACCGTGACGCCGTTTCAGTTCCTTTAACTGCTAATTGAATTAGATACACAGGAAGATAGATGAGATCTCACTGAATTATATATTTTAGCTTCAAAAAAGTTTGGAACTAGGTTATAAGTAGTAAAAATTAGAGCTAAAGCTAGCTTAGTATCCCCATTCGCCCTTGTCACACGGTGGCCATATTGTCCCGGGAGACCAAAAAAAGCTTTGTTTTGCAACGCCAAGCCTCATCCCCATGGTTTCCACTGCGAGGCTTGGCGTGGTAAAACAAAGCTCTTTTGGTCTCCCGGGACAATATGGCCACCGTGTGACAAGGGCGAATTGAGACATTCCCAGTATGTCATTTCTCGAGTTAAAGTTACGTATGCGCGCTTGAGAGATTTTTCCAAAACGAAGACTGGACTTTTCAGGACAATGTACATGTCACTTATCTTTGAAAGAAAAGGCATTTCAAGGCATAAATAACTTCGAAAATACTTCAGTTGTATTTTTTCTTTTGTCTTTTCTGTAAACTGGAAGGAAGAAAGATTCAGAATATACGGATCGTCGTCCGACAAGTGACTTTTCCCTGCCAATCAAAGGAGTCACTTCCCGAAACGTTTCTTGTGGATCTTTATTTTGCACTGAAAAGTTCGAGGTTTTTGCCATGCTTGTGATTTTCTTCTCTTGAAAAAATGTAAACTGAAAAAAATGCCAGAGTATTGCATGCGGCAAAAATGTCGCGTTTTAATCAACTTCACATTTTGATGATTAAGTTTTGATTAAGTTATCCAAAAATAAAAATGATGATCATTATTTACTTTTTGTTTCAGCTCAGTATCGAGGAAACCGGTAATTGTTGGGAGTAACAAAAAGATAGAAATAATACTGTGATAACATCGGCAGACCGTAACGGTTGTAATTTCCTTCTCGAATTTGTCCCAATTATGAGCCATTCTGTCATCTCTGGTATTTTTCTGCGAAAGAGTTGTTGCTTAGAAATTACTTTAATATAAAACACTTTGATTTTTTCAATCTTAGTAGGTTGTTATTTTCCCCCGAAATCAAACAAACACGGACGCGAAGAAGCGACTGTACCGTGGGAAAAAGGAACGTGCTTTTGTTATTCTAATAATATGTGTACCCCCGTGTGAAGCTCAAACAAAGACCTGTGAATCTTACTGCAACATGAAAAGCAAACGACCTTTAAGACTGACACACGTGGAGAGAATATATGACGCTTGTTCCCAAAACTTCGATGATACAATTTTGGGCTGAGAAAACGAATCTGCACACCACGGATGGTATACATAGCTGCTTGGCTTGCTGTCGCTCACGCGTGGACGGACGTGCTGTTTATTTTTCATTGATTTGAGGCGCTCCAGATAATCTTACCACTAATTAATAGGAATGGGCCTCTGAATAAACACGCACCAATCAAGGTCCCTTTTCTCACACTCGTT
>NC_090875.1:15722092-15727092 GCF_036669935.1 Montipora foliosa
CCTTTGTGACGACGAATATGGTCGCCATGGCAACTCGACCGACCTTTGTATGGCTTCCTTACCCTTCGCCGCCCCCTTCACCCACAGAGGAAGCAAACCAACCAAGTGACTTACTCTCACAACAAACCATTTCAACGCTTCGAAATGGAAATCCTCCTACATTTGACGCCGGCCAAATCATTCCTGTGACGTCACCTAGCAACGTCATTCCCCCAGTATGGAGGCCTTGGTGATAAACAGCACAACAGTTACACATTTTAAAACATTTTTTGATTAATTATTTTTCGAAATTTGTCGCGATGCCACCTGGCAAGCCACAAGATGTCGCTAATGTGACGTCAGTGATAGCAGTCATTCTATAGTCAATATGAGATTCATTTTTATTGTAATTGTTGATTTATTTCCCGGGTACATCTGTAAGTGGGTGGATTACTCATGTTAAGAGAGGATGGTAGTTAATGCCATTTCTATATTCCCGCCAATAAACGCTTCTTCTCTTCACAGTTATAGGTGGTTTTCACGTTACGTCATCGCCGCCATGTTGGTGGACGAAAACAGAAAATCATCTTCTCAGTTGCTCCTTTTTTTCATCCACCAGCAATAATAGTACATTGCAGCTTAGTATTGTTATCGGTGTCTCTAGAGATTGGTTACAAACCATCTATTGGTTATTCGTTCGTTGGTTTATTCAGCCCGTTATTTTATTTTGTTCGTTCTTTGGCTTGTTCGTTCGTTCGTCCGTTCATTCGTCCGTTTGTTCGTTCCTTCGTTCATCTATTCATTCATTTTCCATTCACTCTTCAAAATGTATAGATGGTTTTCACCTGACGTCACAGCAGCCATGTTGGTGTACAGAACAATAGAGGAAAAAGTCTTTTGGGAATTTGACTCTATTCTTATGCAAAACACGAGCCATAATTTGTTATTGTTTCGTACACAAACATGGCCGTCTCATCACCTGATTGAGAACCATCTATAGTTCTATCTGTAGACAATTTGTTATGCAAGGGCCAGCTGAACAAACTACAAGTGCAGGATCTTGGGAGATCTAACCAGCAAATAAAAAAATATATATATATCCTCACAGCCGTACAACCAGCCTGGCATTGTTTCTTTTTTTATAGTGCTATTTGTTTCGTTTTTACATACAAATGAAAAGGATAGCTTCTAAAGAAACTGTGATGCTGCGTCGGTGGGATTTGATCGTATGAAATGAGTTGATAAGTTATAGTAAATTAACGTGCGTAAGAAAGATTTATGTGTTGAAATTTCCAGAGAAATGATGAATTAAGGGTAGACTTAAATGCAAAAATCTGAATTTTTAGGATTTTTAGAAAATTTAAGTATTTTTAGACGATAATGTTTCGTAAAATACAGCCGATAGCATTAAAACAGTTTGGGTGGTTCTGAGAAGCTTCTTCCACTGTTTCCAACGGGCTCTTACCATTCACATACTACTGGTCAGTGGCTTAGCCCATAAGTTATGCTCCCAGCATGCCTTGGTAGCATCACTCCAAGGCCTGGAAGCATAGGAAGCTCAACATTTTGAACCAGTTTGAAGGTGTTTGCATGCAATTTGACCACAGGTTACAAAATTCCCGCATTTTATGCAAGTTATGTAATATTTCCAGAAAAAAAAGGGATAAATCTGTATTATTTAGAATAAATTTTGAGATTTTTAGCGATAAAATTGGGATTCATTGGCATTTTT
The DNA here is from genome assembly GCF_036669935.1 of Montipora foliosa. NCBI lineage: Eukaryota > Metazoa > Cnidaria > Anthozoa > Scleractinia > Acroporidae > Montipora > Montipora foliosa. The sequence continues at coordinate 15,723,804 of NC_090875.1, forward strand.
TGGAGAATTTCCGGAAAGATTCTTAGGCAATTTTTCGAGATTTTTGTATCTAGGCCTTATTAAGGGATAACGCTCAAAACGTCAGCGGCACAAGTCGCCCTTGCGGTTGTTAATTCATCTTTATTAACCCGTTTTAAGGAGTAACATACTCTTCTCTGGCATTTCAATTCCGATTTGTACGCTATCTCAAATGAAATTGTCTCCAGCCACCTACCACCGTCTTCAGCGTCAAGAACACGTACTCTGCCCACAGCCAAAAATACGCACAGTCGCGGTTGTGGCCAATCAATCACAACAGCAGTGCAACTCAAGACACACCTGCTAACTGCGCTCCTAGGTTAAAAACAGTAACAACTAAGTTTACAAAATACTGAGTCGAAAACAAGCCCAAAAATCACCAACGTAATGTGGTAGGTAGAGGTTTCCTTTGAACAGCTATTTATTTACTTTACAGCTATGGGTTACTGCATTGCATGATAATAATGTCCCAACGCAATGTGGCTAGTAAACAGAGTGAAGTCGATTTTGACAGAAAAACACCTTTTTCGTGAATCCATGGGATTCAGTTATCAGTTGAGCATGCGTCGTTCTCGTTCTCATTCGTACAAATTCCTTCGCACTACCCGTTTTTCTTCGGACGCCGACCACTTGCCAAATGTCTCTTCTTATAGACTGTTTACCTCCCAATTACCAGGCGAAATGAGCCTCCACTTTCATACTGCCCCCCTCTCCCTGAGTGCAATTTTGTGACTCACCGCAGTCCTCTCTTAGTCTTGTCATCCAAAATGCCGGCCGATAACTCGTATCAAAATACGCCTGCTTTGCAGGCTACTGGGACTTTAGATTTCTAGCAGTCTCTAATGCGGAATTTCCTTGACCTTAATTTCTCGTGAAAAAGGTAATTCTTATCATAAATATACGATTTTGAGTTTTACTTTAATTTGTATGCACGTCACAAGTGGAATTCATCGTTTTCCTTGGTGGAGTACGACTTTTTTCAGTTTTTCTCGAAGCAATCCATCAATTTCAGCCTTTCAGCCTTTCAGCCTATATTCTATAGTGAAACCAAAAGGTAACAACATAGCCGAAGTAACAACAAAGAAGAAGTATAAATAGTCCAGTTTTTGACATGAGCTTAAGCGAACAAAAGCTGGAAAAAGCGTTTTAATGTGAATGGATGATGATTGACTTAAGTAATCACGTGTCACTTTTTACACCAATGTGATGAAAGAAAAACATCACGTGACTTAAAGGGGAAATTTTTTTTCAGTGCTGTGAATATTTGTAGTCCTTTGCTATCTGATTTCGTAAGGATTTGTCAAAGTTGCTTACCTTGGTACGACAGTCAATTAAAATTTTTTTGCTAAATATCACTTCAAAGAGTGTTGCCGAAATTACTCCATTTCCTCACATGATGCATAACAACAATGCTATTTATCACCATGCACTTATCTCTTGTTTTTCTTTCCTTATTTAATGTCACCCTATTTTTCTTCTGTATACATTTCATATTCGAATGTAGTACTACTTGCTGATCTTGTTGATAGCCTGGCCACAACAGCCTTCAAGAAGAAGAAAGAGTGTTAATAATTGATGGTACAAATTCATGGAAAAAAAATAGAATCTCTGCTTATAGAGACAAGGAGAAACTTTATTCCAATGACTTACAATGAACGATACTGTTTTGGCATAGAATTATAGTAAAACGTAATGTTGCTACATATGGCGCGCCATAAAGGTTTTGGCTCTGAACCAAACTTTTTTAGATTGACATTTTTACATTGAAGAGTCTCCCGTCATAATTGGCCATGCAGTGATCAAAACAAAAGTTTGTTTTTTTACTCAAGCCGGGGATCACGAATGACAACCTAATGCTTCAATTGACTAAAAAACGGTTTGCGATCAGAAAAGAAGACTTCGCTAAAGCCCGTATATAAAAAAGAAAACTGCTGAAAACTACGAAGTCGTGTTCTCATTAATTGCTATCATTTTAGGCCGGGTTCGACAATTCTCCGTCCCAAAACTCGGTATTGTTGTAGCCGATTGACAAGTGCGCTCAGTCAATACCCCAGGGACAACATATGCATATGAAAATTGTTTTGCCGAAACTATCGACTGCTAAAAAAAACAGTTCCTAATTTTGCCGCGTTGTTTTACAAAACAGCTGCGGTGAATAAAAACAATTGGAATATCGTCGAAATGAAGAGGGAATGACAACAACCTTACTGCTTCCTTCAGTTTACGGTAAGTGGCCTTTTTTCGTTTATGAGCGCTCCATTATCACGATGTGGATTCTGGAAAAAATGAGTATAACTAGTAAGTACATTTGTTGTTGTTTTTTAATTGCGAAAACCACATATAGGACCGTACACTTTTAATTTGCTTTTGTTGCCAGTCGAAGATTTGGAGCAACTCTGATTTGCAAATAATAAGGAGATATTTATTTTGTTGAAACAGTCTCTTCGTCTATGAAATTTCCCTCATGATCATTCATTACTATGAAACAAAAATTAAAAAGACGTAAGTATCCTAAAATCGTCAGCCGATCTTAATTAAAAGCATGTTTTCACGGTTATCGTTTGAAAGAGAAACGATTATGCTTTGATGTTCTGATTAGAGGAATGGGCTGACAAAGAGTGTCTCACTGTATCGTTGCTAGTAATGCGAGACCACAGTCAGATTACGGTATCCTCTCAAAATCCCAAATCCCTAATCCCCTATTTTCCAAATCTCGCCTTTGAGTTGATTACGGATTTCGTACTCTTACCGAAAAAGTTGCATGTCTTGACGTGGTCTCCGTCCTCTCCACCAAAATTCCAGTTGTTTGTAAGGAAAATCTATATGTATATACACTGGGACAAAGCACAGTATCTGATAAATCTGTTGCCTTTGTGTTTCAATAACAACCCATTTGTTTACAATGGTGCCTACTATCAACAGGTTTTTGTCGTAGAAATGGGCTCTTCCATTTTCCGCCGTTATTACTAAATACTGTAATGTAGGATGTGGAAGAATTCTTGGCAGGTACAACCTTACTTTTGGAAATGATATAATGATCGACATTATCTCTGCGGTGTGTTCAGAAAAAAAAAATCCCGTCCCATTCAAGCTCGGTTGGCTACTGTTTTTCTCCATTAAATTGTCTCAGAGCTAACGGGGAAATTTAGAGACAGCTGTTTACGTCAAGCTACGCATGCAAACGAATATCTCCATTTTGATTCCCATCATGCTAATAGCCACAGGAAGTCCGTAACTAGAACTTTGATGACAAGGGCAGAGTGCGCATCTT
>NC_090875.1:15729592-15734592 GCF_036669935.1 Montipora foliosa
GAATGGTGATTTTGCTTGGTTCAAACGGAAGTTATATTTACGGCTCGGAACACTTTGATGTTGCATCCCCATGCTGTTAATGAAGACAGGGGATCAAAAAAATCACTTGTGAAAGAAATAACTCATTGACTCCCAGGAGTGATCGATATGTAAAACTTCCCAATTTCAATGAAATATCAGCTAGACAGGTATCGAGGATGAAGATTATTATCAGCTTAAGAGGTGGAATCTTGATATAACAAGAAATTCTCATGACTACCCAACAAGGAAATCTATGGTACTAGTTAGGAGAATGAACTTTTCGATCGGGGATTAATGCCGAAAGGGTTACATGTAATATGGACAATTTTTTTTGGAAGGGCCAGCTGTACAAAGTGGTAGCGCCGGATTTTGGGAGATCTAACCAGCAAATTATTTGTAGATTCAAAACAAAATAATACTGCAAGGCTGGTTGTACACCTGTGAGGAAATATAGTTTTTTGATTTACTAATATTTCGTCAGGCATACTTCTTCAGGGAATTAAAAGGATTTGCCGTTACAATTTTTTGAAATTCAAATATAAGCCATAAGAAAACTAGGTATAAGATTAGAGATAAATAAATATTTTACAACTAGTACTAATCACAGATTATAAAGTGCGTTCGCTGTTACATGGAGTGTTAGAGGAGGTTGTCATAGTGAAAAGAAAGATGGACGAAAATATAGAGCAAGGAAAAATGAAATGAAATCAAAATGATTTGTAACACAGTTACAGCTCTTTTGAAAGAACAAATCTATTACCTAATAATTGCAAATGTTCTTTATTAATAGGTGGCATTTAATACGTTTAGTAGTATATCAGTGTAATAATTAACTGTATTCCATAGGACATTTGTAACACAACGGTAACGTAACGGCATAACTGTAACATTATAACTGTAACCAACATTACAACTGAAAGTAACATTACAACTGTGACCAAAATTACAACTGCAACTCTGTCTTTGCTATCCGTTCTGTGAGCAGCAAACAACACAGCCCACGCTGGAGTGGTACACAATTCCGTCAGATTTCGATAAATGCTAAGCTCAAAACGTTTAAATAACATCATACTCGAAAGGAATATTGAAAATAGAACTTACCCAGCTTCAAAGTTCCACCGCAAAAAGGTAAACCCAACGCTAGCGCTCCGAACACAAAGAAAGAAAGACCAAAGATCAGCCGTAAAGACGCGATCATATGGCCTGCTCACATGCTCACAAATTTGTCACATGTCTTAGTTTTATGCACACATCATATAATCTGAGCGGGTCACAAGTTGCAGTCGTTTCAATACAGAAAGATCTTGGTGTTCATGTCTCTTCATGGAACGATCACATTGACTTACTTATAAGCAAAGCAAATAAGATGTTGGGTATTATCTACAGAACGTGCACCATTGATTGATGTTGGTTCAATAATCGTTGGTACGACCGCAGCTGGAGTACACATCTCAAGTTTGGTCTCCCTATACTAAAGAAAAAATTAAGGCCCTTGAGCGTGTTCAAAGGCGTGCCACCAAATTCATCTTAAAATGTGATTTGACTTATCCAGAACGTTTAGCTAAATTAGGTCTTTTGCCTCTGGAGTTTAGAAGGGAGGTTTTAGATTTATGTTTCTTTTTTAAATGTCTTAAGGGGCATATTGATTTTGACGTCCTCTCGTATGTTAGCTTCACATCATATAAGTACGATATGAGAAATTCAGAAGCCATACTTGCGAAGGGTCGTTTTAGAACCGACGTTTTTAAATTCTCATTTTTTAATCGTATTGTAAACTTGTGGAATGGTCTACCTGTAGCTATTAGGACAATTGATCAAGTATCATTGTTTAGTAAGAAAGTGAATAAGTTTTATATTAGTGAATTTAACTTAAGTAAGGATAAATTCTTACAGTTTTTGATCACGTATTGTCTATGTTAGTTTTTTATGTATTTAGCATTTTATCACAGGCAGTTTATTTAATATAAGGAATCCAGAATTCTGTATAAACTGGCCTAATTACTCAGATTTCCCTCTTTTTATACTTGTACATATATTTAATTCTTTGTTTTTGTTTTTGTTTTGATCATTTGTGTAAATGAATTTGAGTAAATAAATAAGTAAATAAATAAATAAATAAAAGTAACGGTACCAGTTTACTGGCCGTGACATGCCCCTTCAAAACTCAAGCGGGGTGGCCATTTTGGTGTCCTTACAGGAATGTCAGGTATGTGGATTTTTCCCGCATATAAATGTGCACAGGACAACCACCTCTCGAAAGTCACAGGTCAAAAGTAGGCTTGCGTTCCACGAACGCATTTAATGGATGAGGTTTTCCCCTGATAGCGATAATTAGCAAGGCCAAAGTTTGTGTTACCTGCCGAAGCCGGAGGCTGAGTACCCTGGGTACCAGAGGTTTTTTCTCGCGCGCGGCGGACGGAAATTCTTCAATTCACTTCGCTTTCACCACCGGAAACCGCGCAAGAAAAACCTAATATGCTTCTTTGCGAAATTTCGTATGGATGGGAGTTTTCACCTGACGTTGCAGCAGCCACAGACCTCTTTCATAATGGCGGCCAAATAAAATAGTATTTTGCTTTAATGCTAATGAGCCTTTCTACAATCCGGGTCAAAACACTTCGGGGCACTTGTCAAATTTTGGACCAAAAGTAGAGAATTTACTGTACATGCTTCCATCGTTATATGAGCAACGTGTGTTCTTCTTTCGCTGCCTTTTTCGTGCCCCGTTCCCTCCAGACAATGTTGAAACATGCCAGCGATCGCTGAACGGAACTTGATTTTGGAGACTGAAAAATCACATTATAATGGGGGTAGGGGGAAAAGCGCGAATTGTCCCAACAGTTTTGACCAGGATTGTAGCCTCTCTTGAAAAGAATTTCTGTTTGAAAATGAGAGCAGTAGGTCTAATTAACATAAAGACAAAAGAATGTAAAAATAGTCGCCATTTATGACAGTGGTCTATGTTGGTGCACACAACAATAGAGAGAAAGGTCTTTTAGGAACGTGACTCTATTGTAATGCAACACATGAGCCATAATTTGCTATTGTTTTGTGCACCAACGTGGCCGTTTCATCACGTGATTGAAAACCATCTATATAAGGCCTCTTCATATGTCCTCGCCCAGAATAAAGCTAGGCAACTACACTAGGTTTTATTATTGACTTTGATGTTTAGGGAATAAACGTTATGAACTAATTAATTGTAAAAAGTAGCCGCGAGTAGAAGGAACGCCCAATGTAATACAGTTGATGACGGTCCACCACCAAAACAAACCAAAAAAGTGAGACTGGTCCTTTTTAAAATTGAAACGGAAGCTACTTAAGGCAGAGCTCTATTGAGGATCCAAAGCATAGACGCAACTAATTAAAACTACGCATGGTAATGGCATAAGAATCTTACACAATTAAGCGCCTCGGCTGCAAGTCTCTGATTTGCCGCGTTATCACAGATTTATATAATTGTCATTCTACGTCTTTTCTTCGTTATACAAGCTTATTACTCGGCTTTCATTTTAGGGCACTAAATTGAAAACCGGTGCAGTAATACTATTTCATGCATGTGAATTAACCTCAGCTTCACAATCCGTTTTGATTGCATTGACTCATTTTGAAGTTGATTTTAAAATCTGACACTTACTAAAATGAACAATTTAGGAAAGACCTCGAAAAATCTTTCTCGAGCGCTTAAACTGGCTTGAATAATTCTGACAACCAATGTGAAATCCTTTTTAAGTGTCCTGGGCCATTTTTGAAATTATCGAAGCGATTAATTTCACATTTCTGTGTTGCGGCGAGAATCAGAGAAATAATCAGTTAAGATGATTATTTTGCGTTTTTTTCAAGTAATATCGAGAAAAATTAAATTAAAAACTGTCTTTTTCTGCATCATTATCTATATTATAAAAAGAAGCTCCAGTCTGTTTTACTGAGTCGAACAAAACACTAGGTAAGATCTGCTCGTAGCGTGAGAGCCGACGCCATGGTAAGTTACATAGAATCTCATTCCAGATATGGAAAACATTTCATTTATAGAATAACTTTCTTGAATTGGGTTGCTGCCACACATTTGAATAGAAAAAGTAACCCAAAATTTCCGGCATTTTAAACTATTCTTGTGAAGACTGAACGTAATTGGGCACTTCCCTATCATCTTCAAATATGACCCACCCATTAATTTTCAGGCGCTGCTATTGGCTAATTTACGTCACATGGTGCAAACTCATAGGACAGTTATCACGCAATAACCCAGCGAAATACTGTAGCGATCATTGATCATTGAAAAAAAAAAAACAAAGCCTGCGGAAAAATTAAACTAGGCAGCAGGAAAGTTTTTATTTGACATGGAAGAAAAACAAACTCGTTTTCTGGAGTCTAGTGATAATGACATTAAAAAGCTGGTCGCAAATGCTGTTGCGGAAAGTCCACAAAACATGCTGTCAACGTCTTTGAAGGTGTAGAAAGTTATGAGCAGACTTTACAGATTTAATCCTAAGCGAACTTAGACTGAGTCATTTTATAGAGTAGACAATTTAATACAAAGCGTTTACTAACTATAAAAGTTCCAGCCGCACTTAAATACACTGCCATCGAGACTTTGCACATTCTGCCTTTCATGGACGAATGAAATTTCTTTTTCAGTAAGCAAAAAAGCACCTTGATTTCGAGTTTTCGACTCGCAGTGACAAATAAAATAATTTTGATTTTTTTTTTCTAAGACCGACACGCTTTCTTTTGTAGTCAAATTTTGAACAGTACATAAAAAAAAAATGCGAAGCACCGCCATCACATTAAACATTGGCTTTTTACGACCGGTTTTTTTGCGCGATATTAAATTAATGGGAGGGTTATAAAATATCTAAACCCCTTTCTGGCTTGCTGGCATGTTGGCTGATTATATCCTTGGCTGAGAGATTGTCCTGAAAATAACTTATTTGCCCTCGAATCTTCGCTTCTCGGCCAAATATTCATTTTTCGGAAAA
>NC_090875.1:15742092-15747092 GCF_036669935.1 Montipora foliosa
AAATAAAGACGGCTGTGTATGTTGCCGGTAAATCCGTTCTCAGGTTGAATCTGTTTTTATCTAAGTTAAATTGCTGATCCTCAATTTACCTATGTTGAATACGGACTCAGATGAATAGAAGAAACTGTTTTTTGAAGCCTAGGTCAGGTTAGGATTAGTTTTGGTTATTATACATGCGTGGTATTAGTTGACTTATTATAGAAAAGTAAACAATGAAAAGAACTGTGCTGGATTGAGCACGTTCGTCGTTGTAGCTTGTTTGTAGTGCACGAGGTGAAAAACGGAAAGGAAAATAACTTTATATGATTGTCTAGTCTTTTTAGCGCTGGAGCACTAGCCGGGGACACTGTAAACTGAAATATACAATTAACAAAAATCGAGTCAAACGTTGCTTTTTTGAAGAGAGAAGAGACAGGACTAGGGTTGTCCACATTAAAACGGCATAATTTTGAGCATAATAGTAAGGCATGAACATCGAGCATTGCGCAAGCGTAAAAGTAAGAAAAATTCCAAATTGAGCAATAGCATGCAAGAAAATCATGCTTATCCATCTGTCATCTGCAGCCTCAGAGAGGGTGTTCTCATTGCTACAAAATGCCTTCCAGGTCAACCAAGCATGTGCTATGGAGGAAGGACTAGATTGAAGCCTCCATCATGTTTCAGTATCACGAAAGATGATCACATAATATAAAAGGAGTACTTATACTTTACGTTGTCGATATAATCATCCATATAAGCATATCAAGCGACTGTATTTTATTTTAGGTAAAGAATGAGTGATCCGGGGGAAACTTTTTGAGCAGAATAGTGGGACTTTTTGAGCATAATAATAACATTTTTTGACCATAAAGAATCAGCATAATATCGAGAATTCTGAGCATAACGTGGACAACCCTACACAGATCCCTATAGATCTAAAGGGTCCTAGTTCGAGTACCGGCAAGTGCATAGCCCAGTTTTTTGTTCCCTTACTTTGGTGTAATGTCCAGACTGAATGGATACGTATATTAGTGCAGAAACCGACAAGATGATACGAAACATTAAGAAGATGTGGTCAGATGCGTAATATAGAGCTTGAGGGAATGTATAGGTTTTTCCAGTCCTTTTTGGGAGCTTGATAGCTGCTTTAAACTAGGTAGAGTGCATATTCAACCTAGGTAAAATGAGGATCACCAATTGAATCTACAATTGTAGGTAAACTGAAACGGATGCAACCTGAGACCGGATTTGAGCGAAAACATGTATACCTTCCCCCTCTGCCAAACTCGCCGCGCTAATTGGACACTTCCCTGTTATCTTTAGTTATACTACAGTTGCTACGTATTGCTTGGCGGAAATGCTTAAAAATGGCTTCTTTGTAGTGGAAGAGAAAGAAAATGATGATATTTTTTTTCATGACTCTTTTGAAGACTTAGCGACACATAAAGTAGGATTAGATTACTCTGTGAGAGTTGATTTAGATCGAAATTTTTTTTAGAAAAAAACACAGTTTCAATTTAAAGACAGAGGCCCTCGTTAATAATGGGTTTTATTATTTCATCCGCCACATTGAGCCTTTTGCGAGGCAACCTACCTCACAGCCGTGGAAAGGGGGGGCTAAAAAATAGCACCCAAGAGTAATTTTGACAATTTGACATAAGGTCTTTAACTGCCTAAGGCACACATTCGAACACATATTTCAATTCGAGACGATTCTATGCACGTAGACGTTTGAAACAGTGATTGATTAATGCAAAAATGAAGAAAAACTCGTAAAAACTGGATCAGACGTGTTAATAGAAGTTATAATGCATGATTTAGCCAATACAAATAACAACGAGATTGATGAATCTAGTGCGTGGATTATGTTGGCTTTTCCAAAGTACATGTGTCCGGCTTTCATTTCGTTCTCTTTTCGTCTTTTTTTGTTAAAAACACTACTTTGTTAAGAACATCTGCTTTTCTTCTTTAAATTAACTGCTGTGCAATTTTTAATGTCGAACAAAAATAACAAGTTATCATCTATTGACTGGAACGAAAAATCAAGTGTCTGTTTCTGGATAGAAGTATATTTTTGATGATGTGGTAGACTTGAATTTGTGCGAAATAGGATATAAATAAAAAAAAAAAATAAATAAATAAATAAAAAACATACTAAGAACATACCCTGGCTGAGAGTCTTTAATTTGCCTACTTTGAATATTATAAACAAAGATAAAAGAAATGTAAAACTGCTCTCTAACAGGACAATTAACTCAAATGCTTAGGGACCTTCTTTAACATTGGCAGTATGGTTTTCTTATTGCATGATACGCTAAAGAACACCTCAATTTGTCGTCGAAATTAGTATACCACACAAGTTTATTTAAGAACTAGTAATAGTTTTCATTATATCTGCCCCCAGGAAAGATAGTAGGAAAGGCAGTTTAGATTCGTTGAAATTATATTCTGAATATGTCACCCCAGTTTCCGATTTGCGTCTGACAAATCGTCCCTCGCCCCTTCTGAGCCAGGTAACTCGATTTGCATCAGATCTACTACAATGTTTGATTTTTCAATTGCTAACTCGAACAGTACTTTGGTTCTCCTTACGAGTTTTGACTTCGTGACTCCTAAAGCACCTCGGTCATGTAGAACATCACCAAATGTAAAGGCCTTCAAGAAGATTTGTATGCCCGGCTCGCGCCTTAACAACCTTGTTCCTCCGTCAAGGGTTAGCGCCGGTCGTTTGTTACGTAAGTCTAATAACTATTCGTTATTCAGATGTAGAACCGAAAGACCTAAGTCAAGTTCTTTTCCCAACAACGTGTAGAAAGTCATTTGCTATATAATAGCATTTAGGGTTGGGAAACCTAGAGTATACCTAGTGTAAACTTAAAGTAAATGCTTGTTTATATTTTTTTATTATCTAGCTATAGATACTGATGAAATACCAGGATTTCTCCTTTTACTAAAAAATCATATCTTCACCGCGGGCAGTGAACGTATCATTTTTATCTTTCACATGTGAGGATATAGTTGTCGTCATGGTAATGAACACGATTAGCAATTTAAACGCGAGATTCCTCTTCATTGTACGATGCTTTTGTGCTTTAATATAATTCTTCTCTACTACATTAACATTTTTACTGCAAATTTTACATTATCATGATTTGTTTTTCATAACTTTCATATCTTGTTTCATGTTACACAACATGCGTGTTTTAGTGGTTGGTGAACACTTTTTCATCATTTCGCAAATTAATAAAACAAGTTGTTTTAAATCTAGACATTTCATCAATATCTATGTGATAAATAGAACATTTCGTTATTCGCTTCGCTCACTCGTGAGAGATACTTGCAGCACTCGAAGATAAAATTCGTATCCCCGCGCGGCCATGTAATATCCTCTATATCATATACATATTTTATTTATTTATATTTTGTAGGTGCAATTCACTGTATTGTAGACGGTGTGATTGTTTTGTGAATAAACACCATTATCTTATCTTATCTTATCTTATCTTATCTTATCAATAACACTTGCGCACCCGTTTAAGCAATACCGATACCACCTTTAGCGCCTGGGTGGGCAAAAAGAGATTGATTCCACTTACAATATCTACCAATTAGTTTATACATTTACCCATTTCACGCGAGGACTTCTAGGTTGCCTCCTCGGGTTTCGGCATGGGGGCACCAAGGTATGAACGTTTTCAGGCTCAAATCGTAAATGAAAAGTAAGAACGTTCAGCGGCCTCAGCCCTAATTCTAACTTGTGAAGCCGCTTCGCGTATAACATCTGGTCAACGAGTGTTTCAGAGGTCTTTGCTCCACATTTTGTCACCTTTAGTGAAACGAATTATTATTTTATAATTTCAGCAAACTTTCAGTTGCTACCGTGAACGTTTAATTTACTTTGCATACGAGTGTCGGCGTTTACTTTCATCCAATTAGTTCATAACGCCTTCATATTCATAGGAGGTGACAGTCGCCGCGGGGATTTATAGAAATGAGATTTAAGTTCTATTCTTCCGAAAGAATCTAAAAATCGGCGGAAAGCCATCTCACCATGTAATCTGATGTTCTTTAGGTTGAGAGGAAAGTACCTGGAATTACTCTACTGATTCTAGATCACAAAATAAGCCACCGCTCAACATAGTCATTTTGGCTCTTTGACATAATTAATGTTCTTATCCGAGAGAACAATATTTCACAACAAGTCGCCCTTTGTTCACTGGTTTCTTCGCTCTCAATCTAGTACAGCTTCATCTTTGGAATTTTGTATAGAAAATTGTCTTATTCCATACTTAATTAAACACCACAGGACTAAGACTTTGTCCGCGTTTACGTCTTGAAATTCTTAATGTAAAATAGTATATGGGCCTGGTTTCACTAGCGGATTTTTTTTTATGTCAAGGTTAACCGCAAAGCGTGCGAGTGCACCGACGCGCGAGAACCTAACAAATTTTTGTCAAACTCTACCAAAGTTTAGAGGAGGCGGTGCCTTGCCTCCTGGAAGGCCGATATTTTTTGTGTTGATATCGCAAAGCTTGCAAAAAAAAAAAAAAAAAAACGAGTGCACCATGACGCGAGAACCTAACAAATTTTTGTCAAACTCTACCAAACTTTAGAGGAGGCGGTGCCTTACCTCCTGGGAGGCCGATCTTTTTGTATTGATATCGCAAAGTTTGCATGGACGAGTGCGCTGACACGCGAGAACCTAATCAATTTTTGTCATACTCCACCAGTCTTTAGAGTCTTTAGAGGAGCAGGTGCCTTGGATACCGAACAAAAAGATTCAGTTTACCTTTTTTTTTTTTGAAAATTGGAAGTTCGTGATATTTTTTTGTAAAAAATAAAAGAAGCCTAGTGCGCTCCGGGCTCTGTCGTGTAGAGAAATAACAAACTTGAAAGCGTTATCTTAAAGACGGCACTTGCACTTGCAATAGCATAGAATCGAAAGGTTTGAAATTAGACGTGAAAGTTGTTGTCGAATGCTAACTACGATCCTCTTATTATGAAGAACATAGGGCCCTGGC
>NC_090875.1:15752092-15762092 GCF_036669935.1 Montipora foliosa
AATCGCTTTCTCGTCGCCTGCTTAATGCTTTTACTCTCTCTTTCTTTCACTTTTTTCTTCGTTTTGCGAGATTGTTTGTCTTTAATTTTTTCGCTTGCTTTATTGAAACCCATTGTCAGATTTGCAACTTCCCGCCAAAAAAACCGCGGGTTCCAGCACTGCAACATTTCGCCTGTTGGCGGCGTACTCATGAAAAGTTGAAAATACGGACGGACGCTCGTACGATGACGTCATAATGAAAACCAATATTTCGGGTAGACTTTCATATACCGGACTAAAATGACGGAGGACAAAAGAACCAACTTGGGGGGCGGGGAGGGGGTGGGAGAGAATTTGAAAAGAAAACTTCAAGACATTGTGCTTGGTCGTGAGAAAAAAACAGAGTGATGAAGCACGTGGTAATGCAAGCTATTGGACATTACAGAGTGCCATGTGATTGGCCAAAAAAAAAAAAAAAAAAAACAAGAAGAGATCGTAAGTTCAGCTCACATGAGGTTGCACATGAAAATCACTGCACATAGGACAAAGCTCAAACAAGAGTTGTCGATTTTTGGTGATCAATAAATTCTGATACAATTGTGCCCCACTATAATATTATCTTTACATTTTTTCGAAACATTACCAGAAATTTAAGACAAAATGGCGGACGCCCAGACTCGATCCAGACCTTCCGCTCTCTAAGAATGGCCGCCGATCGTTATAGAGAAATGTATGGAGAAAATTGAAGAAGTGGAAATTTCAGATCTATAGTGGCATACACGACATTTGCCGACCTCTGAATGTAAAGTGTACGTACCATATCATTATTTACAGTAGTTTTGGTCTCTCGAAAGTTCGCCAACGTGCCGCCAACAACACATTTTACGAACGGCTGTTACAGTTCCTTAAGCTCTCTAATTCTTTCAAAAAAGCTCAGAGGTGCCTACCTTCCCTCCACATTTTAGAACATTTCGTTGATGTGAATCCTTGGTGCCGACCTCTCTAATCGTCGATCGATGTTCAAACTTTAAAACTTGATAAAAGTCAGCCTTTATCCATTCCCCAAATTGCCGCCCAAATTGCGATAAAAGAGGTAAAAATACATCCATTTCTGCGATAAAAGCGGTACAAAACGCACCACTGCGCTTATTATTCCTTGTGAAAAGTAGGGTTTCTGTTTCCAGTTTGTTTTGATCGCCATCTTTACAGGTGGGTACTTCATATATGATTATTATTATACAGAATATCGCTGGCTAAGTGTACTGTGGGCCCTGATATTTGAAAATTATTTTTACTCTGTCAAGTCACACGCATGAAACGAAGTTGTTTCTTCTCTCTAAAATCGTCATTCGAACAGCAGCCCAGACTCTCGTTTCCCCTTTTTCATTCTCCCTTGTATTGACAACCTCGAAAAAGAAATCAAATTGATTCAGATCCTTTGATAGAGTGTTATTTCAGTCCTTGTTTTTTCTATGTACTGCTTTCTTTATGCCGCCATCTTGATAATTTGAAACCGCGTGCCAAATACTTCGCGGGCGCAAAATGTCGCCGATTTCTGGTAATGGACAGCGTTTGTATCAGGAATAAAGAAATTTCACAAGCTTTCAAATTCTGTGCGCCGTCATTCTGAATAATTGTGGTGTAAGTGACGAATTCAGAAGCCGATCACATTGATTTCCAAACCTTTTCTCTGGTTTAAAGTTATGGCTTTGTAGGGGAGGAAAATATGCCCTCTGATCGCAAAGAATTCGTTGTTAATTCTAAGTTTCTAGGATATCAATCGTTGTGAGCTTTGATATTCAGGCATTGGTTACATGAATTGAAAGCGAGTTCCATAAAAGAATAGGGCCCGCACCCAACGAGTAATTTCGGTAAATATCTGTTCGTAAGGAAACTGGGCTATAATTTTCCAATATCTGAACTCAGACTTTCGAGGCACACGTAGATTTTAGACATTTTTCTGAACAGATTTCCGAGATATTTCGAAAAAATAGTGAAGAGCCTGAAGAGTGTGTAGAAATTTTCGGAACGAGATCACTAAACGAGCTTTTAAAATATTGTTCGTGGAAACCATGTTGGGTAATTCTATCAAATTTTAATTCATCCGGTCTTTGGGTGCCCTGAAAGAAACAAAAACGTGAGGAAAAAAAAGTAAAATAATTCTTCGATGGGCACAAGAACGCAGAGGGCGTCATCATCATGACCAATAACAGCAACAGAATAAAAGCGGAAACTAAACTGAATTGATCCGAACTTTAGCAATAAAGCACTTAAGGTTACCAAAAGAATAAAAGAAAAAGAGTCGAATTGTTAAATACTAAAGGGCTTTTTTTTGGTTCAAGTGCCCTAAGAATTAATGGACGCCATCTTGAACGGTCCTGAAATGAGCGATAGAGCCACTTATTGATTTGTATAGAGCAACAGTTACATGGTATTCATGTGGAAAAAAAAAAGTTCGTTTCCTGTTATTTTTTTACATTTTATGTTTAAATATGAGCAAACATTTTGACGTAAGATGACTAAGGGTCGAAAGTGCTCGTCCTTTCAGCTATCAGTAGTGATTGTCTTCCATCGATCAAAAGGCAAAAAAGAACCGGAACTGTTAGCTTAACCGGCCATACACCTGGGGAAATAATCAATCTCGAAAATGGTGATAATATCTTTGAACGGACACCGTGTCGCTTCACCGTCATTACACTACCTGACACTTTTTTTTCCTTGAAATTGTTTTTGCTGGTGGTATTTCTACTACCTTTTACTTTGAGATCAACTGCAGACGGTATTTGGCTTCTGCCGACTCGACGGTGAACAGAACCTCACAGTTTAGCTTCAATTAAGTTGGTGAATTTTCATTATGGACTTTAGAACTTACGCGATTTATTATACAGGGGCCTGTTCCTGAAAGGTGTAATTTCCACATATGTATTACGTTATAGCTGCTTGGGGCCAAGCTGCTCAGTCTGATTAAAGGAAGATTCTTGTTCTTCAAAAACGAGTCCTCCGCCTTACATCATCTTCTTTTGTAATACTAGATCCCATGCTATCCCATTGTTTGTCTCTTCTAACATTCTGTCAATTGATATGCTTTGCTTTGAAACAGTATCTACCCTTATGCATGATACCTCTAATAATTCTGTACCGAAGAACATTCCGGTAGAAACAGTATTTAATCGTTCATCTAATGTTCATAAATATAATGCACGATCATCAGCTATGGGCAACTACTATGTAACATATAATTCTGTTTTATTCTATATATATATATATATTTATTCAATTATTATTATTATTATTATTATTATTATTATTATTATTTCGTTCATTCACACGTTATGTTGTTAACGTGGTTTGTAAACTAGGCATCAAGCCACGACCTATGGCCTTAGGTGTCTAGTGTTCTTCTCAAGATTCTTGCCGTTCCCAACAAGGAGGCTTTTTGTAGTAATACCGTGCAATCTAGTCCAATTTTCTTCAACGATGTTTTCGAATTTTTGCTGAACGTCCCTTGGTACGACAATTACTTTTCGGCAGCTTCAGCTTTTCCCAATCTCTCTTTTTAATTCTTGGTATTTTTCCATTTTCTCTTGTTCTTTTTTCCAGCACTCTTCTATCCAAAGGGCACGCGATATCTATCACATAACATGATCTTTCTATTTTATCAAAAACAACTACATCTGGTCTATTATGCTCAATTTGATGGTCTGTTTGAATTCGGAAGTCCCATAACACCTTTACTTGATCGTTTTCTATAACTCCTTCAGGATCATGATCATACCACGCCCTCCCGCTGCTCTTTTCATGGGGTGTTGAATTTCTGACAGAGTTTCCAATGGATACCTTGGCCTACCTTATTATATCGCCACATTTTATACTCTCTTTTGCGCCAATTTCTTACATTCCGCAACGATATGACTTACGGTCTCTTCTCGTTCTCCACATAACCGACACATCGGAGACACATCCTCTTTATTAATCCTGCTTTTAATGCTATTCGTCCGTAATGATTGGTCTTGTGCAGCGGTTAGCATTCCTTCACTTTCTTTTTGTTAATATTCCCCTTTTTAACCACCCCCAGGATTCTGGGTCCCTTACTTGTTCTGTAGCTGTCTCAAATTGCCCATGTAATGCTTTGTTCTTGTATTTAGACATTCTGTCTGCCTATTTTCATCCGATACGAAACGAAGTAATCTTTCCTTACTTTCTCCAATGTATCTAAACAGACTGCCCACTTCAATGTTCACACAGTCTTCTACACTTAATAATCCACGCCCTCCCGCTGCTCTTTTCAGATACAGTCTATCTACGTCGGCTTGCGGATGGAAGGCTGTGTTTATTGTCAGCACTGAACTTTCCTGGTTTCGCGATCCAATTTCTTCAGTTCGTCTTTAGTCCACTCAACAATTCCTGCACTATATCTGATTATTGAGACAGCTCTTGAGTTCATTGTATTTATCACATTTCCACCATTTAACTTTGACTTTAAAATTTTCCTTATCCGTCTGAAGTATCCCTTACATATCACTTCTTTCATGGCTGCATGTTTTAAATTGTCTGCTTCTAGTACTCCAAGATATTTATATCCTGATTCTTCTACTTCTCTGATACTGTTTCCATCTGGCATCTCAATGCCATCACACAAAACCAGTTTTCCTCTCTTCTTCCTAACAAGAACTGCACATTTATCAATGCCAAATTGCATTCCAATGTCACTGCTGAATATACGGACAGTATTTATTAAAGTATCAATTTGCTTTTCATTTCTTCCGTAGAGTTTAAAATCATCCATATACAGGAGGTGATTTACAAGATCCTTCTTCCCCGTAAGGTCATATCCAGCTTTAACTTCCCTCAGGACCAATGATAACGGGATCAGAGTTACTACAAATAGCAGTGGCGATAAGCTATCTCCTTGGAAGATTCCTCTTCTTACATTTACCGTCCCTAAGATGTTCCCATTTACCGACAACTCCACCTGCTATTGGCCCATGCTCTTCTTCTTCTTATATTATTATTACTATTATTATTATTATTATTATTATTATTATTATTTAACAATTATTCACCGAAGGCGAAGTGATTATCGGTGAGTTGAATAATTGTTTTAGTATAAATACACAGGTGATTATTTCAAAAAAAGAGAAAAAAAAAACATTTCAACGCGAAATCATCTTCAAAACGACTACTGGCAGCCATTTTGTCCGTGGAGGTGATTATCGGCTGATAATCCGAGACAGCGAGCCAATGAGATCGCGCGATTTTGTATAACCTGTGTATTTATTTTAATATTACATTCACTTATTTTAATAATATTGTAATAATTATGCAACGTTTCTTCAGTCTGTCTATTGTGTTATTGGCTCAATGTGCATTGTCTCGTTTTATTTTGTCTTAATAATTATTGTTTCTAGATTACACTGCACGCGTTGATTAGCATTGTTATACCCGTGCAGTGTTCATTGTAAAATTTATCTGTTACCTTGAAAATAAATTTGAAACTTGAACTTGAACAAGAAAGTAACCCTCCATGGCTTTCCTATCAAAATTAGAGTTAGACGCCTTTTTTTTTCTTTTTTGTAAGCAGAGCTCATTGAGCGAATTTAACAGGTGGTTTCGTTCTACTCTTTCAGACAAATTTAAACCAAAGCGTTCACAGTTTGCCTCGAACTCTTTCCTGAGAGCTTGACTCAACACCTCATGCGTGTTTTGTACGCGCTTTGAAAAAGATAATTTGATTCGTAAGACGGATAAAGGGGTTTACGGTTTCTAAAGAAAATGTCATGCTGCGTCGTTGGCCAGGAAGTGAAACACACAAATGGGTTTATCAACTGGGTTGATATGAAGTTTCCATATCAACCCAGCGGTTAATAAACCCATTCAGCCTATATTTTGTTTCCCGTTCGAAAGTCTTCCGTTATGTTAATTTCCTTCGACAACAGTTTTTAACTTCCTTCAGTTCCCATCCAATTTGGCACCAAAAATTATTTGTTTTCTTAAAATAAAATAAAAAGATCCGTGAAAGTTGTTTGTAAACCACAGGAGGATCGTCGAGAGCCGCCGTCTTTTTCTGCAAATAATTAGATTTCCAATTAATGAAACTAAAAACTCGTTCAAAGCTTGAAATCTTGCTGGCTCGAATTACCCGAAAAAAAACTAGACGGAACCTTTTTTCCTCCCAAAGGATGGAGTATTGGACGAGAGAATCAGGCGGTTTCTAAGTTCTCTCCTAGACAAAACTAACCCAAAGCTTTCACAGTTGGCCTCAAACTCCCTGGTGTCTTCGTCTACAGTCCTCGACTCGATTTAATTGAGTTGATGAATGCTTTAAAACCAGACACGCTTAAAGCTCGAGTCTTCCAAGTTTCTTTTTCCGTAATCTGACTATTGTCAAACAACAAGTTTTGACTTCCTTCAGTCTCCATCCAATTCGGTATTGCAAACTAACCTTTCTTATAAGAATCACGTTTATGCTGTTCGAGTTCCGTTGAGAGCCGCCCGCTATTTTTGGGCAAACAAACCGCATTTTAGATTAAAGTCCGCAATTGTGCTTTAAAAAAATGAAACCAGGTTCGTAGCGGGTAAACAGAAAGCTAATCAAGCAACTGAAGAAGCTATCACGTTTAGCCAATCATTGTGCAAGGGACCACTCGATATTTTCCTTTTAACCAATCGCAGGTCATGGATATAATTATTATATTAGGCTTTCGGAACTACTACAAAGAACTGAAATGGGATAAATATGTAAACGAGGAAAGCTCAAGGAACAGTTTCTAACTCATTCAATCACAATTCAGTGCTGGAGCTGTGTACGAGGTAACGTATCAAAATTGCTTATAGTGTCGTTATGAAAAAGAAGTGATAGCACTTTATGTAGGAGAAAATGACTAAAAAATCAGTGTGTTTTAATGACAAATGAATAACACATATATTTATGTATGGCTTGCAAACGTAAGTTGACTGATGCATAAAAGTTAAAGAGGTAAAAGGTTTCGCTGAGTTATATCTTATCATTATTATTCTAACAAAAACCTTTATCAGCGCCTACAAACATGTTTTAGCTTTTAACGAATATGGCCACGTCATCCAAATATTTTGACCTTAACAGCTAATTATAAACGCCTCCTTGTATTTCACCTCTTTTCGCCAAAGCAACGATTATATTCTCGGTAAATTCCACCTAAATTTGAAATAATAACCTGGCTTGTTCTTCCCATTTTGTTTGGCTAAGCAAAATTAATCTCTATGAATGAGTTCCGTTTCATTGTTTACGGGTCTAAGGCTGGAAGGCAAAATTTACAGTAAAGCCTTTGTTCCTGTACATTTTTTTCTCAGTTTTTTTTCACAAATTGACTCGCTTTATTGTTGCTACACAAGTCGGAAAAACCCCAACCTTCCCGTGACACGATAAATTCCCGCTGGCTCTTGGATTATTTCATCCGCAGTTGATGCGAGGTATGAAAGTGAGTCCTATTTTAGTCAAAGCTTGCTTCAATGCTGTCACTGATTCTTCAAGGGCCTTCAAGAGTAACATTTCAGCTACTTGAATTTTTATCGCAACGCCTTATTCCATTAACCAATCTTTCATTATCTTAATCTTTTGCTTTAGGAGGCAATTGAAGTGCGATACCTGTCGAACAATCAGACAATGTTTGAGGCCACCTTGAAAAACAATTACGTTTTGCCCCTTCCATATCATGTTGCCTTCACTGAAAAAAAAAAAAAAAAAAAAAAAAAAAAAATCTATACATATATATATATATATATATATATGTATTTCTTGAACTTGAATAGAATAAATTTAGAGAGCGCTCAACTCTGAGAGGAGCAGTGATAATAATGATCAATGGTAGCAGAATTCCAGTTCATCGTTTTATTGCTACAACGCTGTTTCGTATGGTCGAAGAATGACCACACTCATTAGGCAGAAAAGACAGTTAAGTAGATCCCTTGAGTCAACAACGTATCACCCCCCAGGAGGATCGCAAGTGGATTCACAGTCCAAGTTGAGGAGAAATTGAGAGAAAGTTACAGGACACTCAACACTGGACAAATTCTGGGGAAAACTGTAATTGCCCTGAGCGGGATTTGAACCCACGTCCACATGATCACTAGTCGGGTGTGATGACCACTAGGACTAGATTAGCAGCGTAATGTCATTTTTGAAAACAACTTAGAAAAAGTTCCTTTGTTCCCCAAAACCACTGAAATTGTAGAATTGATTAATACTTTAGGGGTATATCAATTTTATCACTTTAAAATGATGTCGTGGAGATATCTATTGAAACGTTGTCTTATTGAGATTAAACTCTTTATCCTTAAATGCTTATCTAAATTTAACGTTTGTTTTTTTCTTATTTCATTTATGCCAAAGTGACGTAAATAGAAACATTGTTTGTTTATTGGCCAAGTGGCACAAAAGTTGCCGACGGGGAAAGCTGATCCAATTATAGACGGTTTCAGAAAACAGTAACTCCAAGTCATGATAGACTTTGGAGTTGGTGACTTCGGATCACGAGAACCTCCTTTGTGATAGTACTGGCTCATTTCATTGAGTGCATTGGAAAACCGTTCGGATGTTGCATGTCTTTGATCGTTATCTTATTTATTTCACCCATTTAGAAATCGCTAGTGATCCTTGCAACTGATTGGCTCTCAGCAGTACGACTTGATTTATTCACAATCGCACTATTTTTTTGCTCTAAATGGCACCTTTTCAGAAGCCAATGAGAAAGGAAGTCAACACTAAAACAAGACAACCAATCCGATTGCAAGGCTTGTTTAAAGTAACCAATAAAATTGCAGGATAGTAAAAACAGAGAAATTCATTGTGTGGCGAATTTTGCAACTTTTAACCCCAAAAGTTTGCTAAAAAAAATAGGTGAATCCTTCGCGCTGAAGACCTACATTTATGGGGGTTTCCAACTTGTAGTGTCCATTTTATACCCGCTTTTTTATAAACCGGCAACTGGATTAATAATATATTGGTAATGGCCAAAATCCTGGTTTCGGTTGCCGGTTCAAAAGGAGCGTAACGCTATCCACTGGATAAATCACTATCCAGCGGATAAACACTAGCAAAACCAATTGAGTTATCCAGTGGATAGTGTGTTACCCAGTGGACAAAGCTATATTCTTTTCGAACAACTGAGCTGTGTATTTGAGCCATGATTAAATTGTACGATTTCTAAATAGACGCAGAGGTTATTGAACTTTGTGTCGTTCAATTTTGGTCTGAAATCAAACCTATGATTTGATATTGAAAATAACCTATGATTTGATGCTGAATAACCTATGATTTGAATAACGATTCTATGATTTGAATAACCTATGATTTGATACTGAAAGCAATTTCCATTATTAACCACAAATGTAGAACACGGACTTTAAAGAGATACTTTTTGCCCGTAGGACGTTTCCTGATTAAAAGTGTGTCAATTGTGCAACACCATGGAAAAAATGACTGACAACAGCACTAACACAGACAACTCAACTTTTCCCAGCAATGGAGCTGTCATCACGAGTTCCATCGTGCTATTTGTCTTCGGATTGGCCGGGAATGGTATGATTGTTTACGGTTACTTCCGCTTCCGCCGCCTACGAACACGAACCAACTATTTCGTACTCAATTTAGCCATAGCTGATCTAGTGTTAACTGTTGGTCTTGGAGCCTGGATAATAGAGGAGCTTCGAGGTAATCCGTCAGAAAAATTTTTAAGAGCCTTCATGATCAGCATTGATATTTTGTGTTTTTCAGCGTCTATGCTCAGCATGACCGCTGTCAGTGTTGACAGGTTTTTCGCCGTGACAAGTCCCCTAAAGTACAATCACAAAATTACGCGATCGCGGGCGCACATGGCAACGCTCCTTATTTGGTTATACTCCCTGGTTATGTTCGTTATCGGCGTCAGCAGATATTACGTGGAACAAATGGAGAGCGCCTCCGCCAATAAAATATTTATGACAACACTGACTGTGACCTGCTTTGTGATACCGGCGCTTACTATGGTTTATGCACACGTTAGCG
>NC_090875.1:15764592-15767092 GCF_036669935.1 Montipora foliosa
TTTGCAACGAAGGCTGGTTTTCACTAGCGCATAGGCACAAGCATAAGCAATGAATCTGAAAGTAAGTGAGAACCCAACGATAAGCATAACGACATACGCAGGCGCAGTAGTCACGAAATTCTCGATAATCAACTTTCCTCAACTGCGATCAAGATGGCGCATGAAGAAGAGATCATTCTCCATCGAAATCCGTCATTTTGCTTGTGGATAGTTTCTCTACGACGTCTGAGTTAAATTGAGCGATGGTTGGCTGACCACCTTGCTCTTGTGCTTCTTGTTCACACTGCGACATAAAAATAACAAGCATACGAAAAACGAACAGTGCTCGTGTTCTTGTGCTTATTCATATGCTTATGTCGTGGGTGTTCTCACTTGCTTATGCTAGTGCTTGCTTGCTTATGTTTATGCTTTTACATAATCACATCTATGAAAAGAAATAAATAGCCTGTAAGTAAATAATGAAATAATCAATTACTGTAATAAAATGATCGTGATAATGTTAATATAAACAAGCCGCAAAAGCCAATTGTGCTCGGTTCACTGAGCAACGTCACCACGCATTCACCCTAGAACTAAACGTTTAGAGAATGATCAAGCTCTTGAGCTAGACCGTTCCAAACAGGGAAAGTACGTGGCACAAGAAGAAAGAACATTTGAATATATCTGTTCGGGGAGAGAGGTGGTTGACTAGCACCATATCATGAGATCGTCGTGTTTGAGGTTGAGGGAGAGTCACAAACTTAGAGAGATCCATCCCATTAACGTTCTGGGAGGGCTTATTCATGGAATTTAGCCATTGACACTCGCGATGCAGGAAAGTAGTGGCCAGGCCCGGACGTTAAGCATGCAAGAGACTCTCGAGTCAGGCAGTAGTCTCCGCTGTACATTCTCAAGGTTTGAAACATTGCGCTGAGTATAGGGCTCCCAAGCATAGCGAGAATGTTCAAGTGACGGGCGTACGATAGCAAGATACAGTTTAGCCTTAGTTTCACGATTACAATGAAAACATTTTCGAAAAATGAAGTTGAGAGTTTACAAGCTCTTTTTAACGACATAGTCACAATGTTCGTTTAAGCCTGGTTTCCATATGATCTGCAACGGTCTGCTACAATCGGAAGGTGTCTGCGTCGGTCTTATCGGAGACGATAAATCTGAAGCGATCGTAGACAAGCGTACCACCCTTGCATAAAAAAAAAGTGCAACTTACTGCTAGTTTGCGCTTCCTGCCCGGCAGATGAAAAGCGAAATTGTGAGCTAAGAATGGTAAAACATGTTTCCTTTTGGTGGGGAGATTATTTATATTGTACACGAAAAATATTTGAGTTTAATATTTAGATGCACTTTAAGTAAGTATAGAGTGGGATTTGGTCAGGGCCAGAGATCTTGAAGGGGTTAAGATTTAATTTGAAAGAAATTTGGAAATACCTGAAACACTAACCATAACATTGCCTCTTGGGGCAAAGGGAAGGGGTCAAGTTCTTACAGGTCATCTAGATTTTCTTTTATTAATTAGAGAAGGCAGAATGAAATAATTCGTTGAGAATACTGGCCTTGTGAGAGTTTGAACCACAGTCAATGCCCACCCTTTGCCCTGAGTAAAAGGAAGTGTTCCGTAGAGTTATTCTCCAAAAAGAAAAAAAAAAAAAATTGTTATTTGCGTATTGTAATGGCTTAGAAATTAAACTCACTTCATAAAAACCAAATTCCGGAAGTCGTTTACCCTAATTGAAGTCCAGGGCCCGGTTTTTCGAAAGCCAATTAACTTAATCCAGGATTAACGTAAACAATTGTTTCATGTCTGCAACTTTTTGGTGAAAGTTTCTTTTTCTTATTTTGGTATTTAAGATTGACTTCTTCTAATGTAAAGTTTTGGCAAATATCAGCGTTGAACAGGATTTGATAGTAGAGAAATTAACTCCTTGGTTAGTTTTTGATCTGGGATTAGTGTTAATCGACTTTTGAACAAACGGGCCCAGGTTAACATTATGAAAAGTCCCCTCATCCAATGTTTGAACTTAAGGTCACATTTGCCACGAACAGTCAGATTATCCTTCTAGTCTAATATCCAACCATCTTGACCGAACAAGCATGATCAATAAAGGATTCATTGTATGGGATAAAACACCAAAAAAATGATCTTTGATCTTGCGGGATCAAGCGAGAAATCCCGAGGAGGCAGTTTAGCTCCATCTTGCCCGCTCGGGTATCCAATCACGGATTTGGCTCATCTTGCCCGTTCACGGAACTAGTGGTATAATAAATTGTAAGTATTTATTGCCGTATTTGAAACCAACAAATGTTCACTTGCGTAGTTTAATTCTGTAAATACGTGAATTAGATTTGTGTTCAGGATTGCGCCACTGTATTATTCATTTATTTTATGAAAGACAACACAAGGTGTCCTTTTGAATCGGAACATCAATTACCTTAGTTCAATTAATTAGGTTTCTTTGGTAGGTAGAGTTAAGCATAGGGGCACTATTTTTCTTTACTTCAGAAA
>NC_090875.1:15772092-15774592 GCF_036669935.1 Montipora foliosa
AGGTATTTTCGTTTCCGTAGACGTCTTTGTTTCTTAAACTCCCTATTGGTTCATATATGTCCTGACGGCAAACAGTAAGTAGTTGCAAAAGGTCACGAATTGTTATTTGCCCGAAGGGGTGTCGTTGCTATAAGAACGCGAATCGTACGTAAACAGTGAGGACGGACCAAACATCATGCAAAATAGAAGCACTAATATTAATAGCAGTTATTATAGAAGGGTGAGGATTGGGGTCTGGTAGTTACCTAAAATAGCTTATAACCTGCAAACATAACGAAACATGATAAGGGAAACTTTAAGGCAAATCCACACCCGTCCAATCAAAGGTGAGAGAATAACGCGCTCTGGTCTTTGTGTGGTCTCTGATGGTTTATTGTGCCAGTAAACTCATGGAATTTTGGCAAATAGACCATACGTGTACATGGCTTAGAGGCATGATAAACAACTTGCGATGTTCGAAGAACACTTCTCGTGTTCCTCCAACATCCCGCGTGGTTTATCAGCCTAAGAACTTTTGGTCTATTGCTCCGGCAACTATTTGTCAGCTTGAAAGAGGAGTGGGAGGGGAGTCACCTTTACCATTTTATTCTGTACTGAGATCATGCTTTAGGGGAGGGAGAGTAAGGGTCTTAATTTCCAAATTACTTTGTCTAGAATTGTAGTTTATATAAGGGTCTCATCATTTATAACGTCGCACTAAAGGGGAAGGGGTTGGAGGCAGTGGCTTTTAACACACACGTGTATATATATAAATCCTATTTCCTATGTGTCTGATGGCCTGTAAACTTAAAGGAACTTTATAAAAGGAAAGGAACTTTATTTAAGTGTCTAGTCGTTCTGGCGCTGAAGCACTAATTGAGGACACTGTAAATTGAAATTAACAATTAACACAAATTAAGTCAAATGTTAATTTTTGAGGAGAGGGGAAACGGAGGAACGTTAACCGGAAAAAAAAAACCTCTCGGTGCAGACTGAGTAGAGAACCAACAAACTCACCCCACAAATGACGCCTAGTCTCGGAATCGAACCCGAGCGCTCTCACCACTGCGCCATCCCTGCGCCCCCCAAATTCCGAATCCTGCCGGGAAGGAGGATTGGTTACGTAGTATCCCAAATTAAATAGATGATTGGCGAAAAAATTTTACCATCGAATCTGCCAATACAGTTATTATAAAATAAGATTTAAATGTCAAGCTGTGGCTGTAAGTAATATTTTATACTTCACAAAATAAATGGTGAAATCGAAGGTACAGTATAACTAGCCAGTATTTTTATCGAATCTTCATGGACAGTACGTGAAAACTCGCACATTCACTGTTGCATTGTAACTTATCAGGGGCACCAAACGTCACTTTTCGAAAAATATCTGTTCGAAAGACGACTTGAGATCTAGAATTTTCGGATCATTTGTTGTAAAATTTCTTGCTTGCCTGCCTGTCCTAGGATTTTCGAACATCTAAAAAATGGTATAATTGCCCATTTTAAACGGATTTTTAGCCTAAAAGGGTCACCTAGAATTTTTGGGAGCCTTTTTTCTGGCTGAAATTTTCGAAAAGGTAAGCTTTGATCTCTATAATTTTTGGATCACTAGACTTTAAGCTAGGAAATCCGAACAGATGAAACATTTTTAGGGGATAAAATATGCCTATATATTCCGTTTAAATACGAAAACATGTTTAACAAAGCGATGTTATGTGGTTTAGAACTATATTCTCGTTGGGTGCCCCTGACTTATGACTGCGTGTGCCAAATTAATAGCAATAAATAGGAAATGACGCCCTGAATTGCCAAAGTTTTTGCCTAACTTTAAATACGTCGCTTTATAGCCTGGAAATCTCTCAATTCCTATGCTCATTTCTGTCGAATTCACCTCGATATAATAAACAAGACCTTGTCGGTTCTATATAATATAAATGTGACGTCTTAAGTTCAGTACGTGCGTTATTTTTTCCTGTGGAATTTTGTTTTTTTTATAAGAACATAAGGGTTCCGGTTTCGGAAAACAATAATGAGAAACAAGGAGGAGATAAGAAAAGACAAGGGAATATGTCTGACGTTTCGTGAACTCGCGCACGTCTCAGACAATTGAGCTTAAAATTCATACCTTGCTGTTCATTCTTCCTCCTAGAGCACCACTCAAAAGAATGAGGCTGACAGCAAGGCATTTCGGGAATCTCTTGCCTGTCCTGCAAAGTTAAAATATAGAATTTAAGTGGAAGACTAGTGAAGCGGATCAATATATTTGGCACGATGGAAAACGTAATTTTGAGGAAACCTTTATGTGACAGTCTTCTCAGACTCTTCTCAATTGGCCCAGTATTGGTATAGCATTCTTTCCGAAAAAACGACACTAGACATAGGAGAACACTTTACCAGCCATTACTGATTAAATTAACACATTCACTATTATATTACGAGCTTGTCAGTGTTTACGCATCCTTATTTGAAAATACTCTTCTGAGAAATAAAGCAGATCGTAAAGTGCCCCTTGAATTTTTTA
>NC_090875.1:15779592-15782092 GCF_036669935.1 Montipora foliosa
ATCACAGCTAATGTTATACTCATTGGCTTCGGTGCGATGGGCATCCGTTTTGGTCAAATTCCATGTCAGGTCAACGCAATGCAGAGCTCAGCCTTTCTCTACTTTGGATATCGAGTACTCACTTATAAATAATTTTTGTCCGATATCGTCCTTCCGTAAGGCAAGATGTCCAAATACAATCTCGCAATTCCCCAACTGATTCCTAATAAAACAATTCAGTTCCAAACAAAAAAGAGGGGAAAACTGTCGTCTGTGTCGTTTGTAGCTCACCAAAAAATATATTAACGAGACGCTAATCGCAGCTTTCAATAAAACTGAATAAGATGCCGAAATTCCCCCAAAATTCGAATTCTTTGCCAGATTAATAATTTTGTAAAATCTGTCAAGCTTCGACAAGCGGATGAACCAGTTTATATCCAATTCACTTGAAAGTGCCATTCCACGCACTGTTTTTGGTTGCAAAATACGCGGATGCGGTGAGTTTAGAAGCTACGAAGTTGGAAAACGTGCCAAAAATCGTGTCGCATTTGTTTAAGAATACAAATAGCGCTATTTAGCGAAACAAAAGTGTATTTCCTAACGGATACGCATCTATCAGAGCCAAATGAGATTTGTCCTACGAACATTTGAGGCCGGCACCTTTGTTTTTATATTAATATCGAGAAAGAAATATGGGAGAATAATGGTTCTTGAGTAAAGTGACTTAATTAATGGCTCGGGCTGCTGCAAAACAGGTTTGCTGTAACAAACTGATTATCGCTATCGTTTTAACGATGGCTGCGACAGTGAACCAAACAGGGGTCAGAAAATAGAGAGATCAACTTTCGCGAGATTTTGGTAAATAGCAGGATCATGACACACACAACATTTCCCACTCACAATCAAACTCGTTTAAAATACGCGCACTGGTCATTGCGGCTCGCCAAGCGAAGACTATGCATGCCTATTCCACAACTTGCTTTAAGTCTGAGGTAAAGTTAACAATTATTCACCGAAAAGGAGGTGGCTACTGTGGATATTTAATAATTATCCTGCGAGGTGACGATTTTAGCAAGGATTATCAAATAAAAACACTTTTCTAATAATTATTCTACGAGGGCGCGCTGGATATGAATTAGCTTGAATTGATGGATAACCAACAAGGCGCGTATCGCCGAGTTGGTTATAATCACTTTATATCCAGCAAGCCCGATGAGAATAATTGTTTCATTAAAAGCTCCAGGATCAACAACTCTTCCACTAAAGCATCGATTTCTGCCTCGGTCAATTCCGGCGGGTCCAAAACGGTTTTTGGCGGCCATTCTTTGTCAGAGCTGCAAAATAGTTTCAGCTTGCTTTATTGCTGACGCGTTCCTTGACCATATTAGGCAGAACAAGTATATGCAAAATTAACCATTTCCAGCTTTCCACGTTTGAAATAACTGTCCATCGATAAGAAATGGAATTTCTGGCGATTAAGAGCCAACGAATAAGCCGGAAATTAAATATTTCTGCGGCACGAGAGCAACAGGCTAAGGGCCTGGGCTCTTGAGTATAGACGCATTATGGGTAAAGTGATATGGGTACTTAAGCTTGTGATTGCACGTGGGCAATCAGTCTAGGCCGACACCATCTCAGTTATTACTAAGTTTGTTTGTTTTTTGTCAGTACGCATAAAACCAAGTAGGAAGGTTTCATGAGCTTGGGCCTGGTTCCTACCCAGATTTCCTGTCTTTTTTTTCCCACGGGGTTTTTTACGACAGGTTTTTTGTGGCCGCCGTTCTAACCACGATGTTTGTTAGTGGTTGCTAAGCTCTAGGTATGTCTTATTGCCGCGTGCTGTGACGGCGATTTCTGTGATAGCAACGGTATTGGCCGGTGCTCGGCCGAAACATCCAAAATAAACCTAATGGTTCAATGTATTGGTTGTCTGTTGTGTAGTGTAGCTGAAATAAAAAAAAATGTGAGGACGAAGGTCACACTTGAGTCCAAAACTCGGGCTTTTAATAATTTATAATTCCAATTTCAAAACTCGAGGAAGATCGTTCCAAGCGTAGAAAGTTAGATATGTTAGATGTCTATCAGAAACGCTACTTTATTTATCTGTAGCAATGAAATTCGCCATCAATTCGCCGATTTAGGATAGTGTAAAATTGTGATCACTTGACTTGTCACATGATCACTATTGTACGTTAAGGCAAAAGAAGACAATTATATCATTTATCTTCGAGGGAGATTTCATCTTGTTCCAGGCAATCTATTGGGAGATATACAAAAATTTGGTTTTATCAACGGAGTTGATAATGTAAATTGGCCACCGTACAGAGATTCTAAAAGCTTCTCTGTGCGGTGGCCAATTTACATTATCAACTCCGTTGATAAAACCAAATTTTTGTATACTACTTCCCCACCGACGCAGCACGACAGTTTCTATAGAAACTAACCCTTCATTTATTGGGAGATATAGCTGATCAACCATATTTTCCAAACGTACTTTATACCCAGGCCTTAAACTACTTGA
>NC_090875.1:15787092-15797092 GCF_036669935.1 Montipora foliosa
CGATATAATAAACAAGACCTTGTCGGTTCTATATAATATAAATGTGACGTCTTAACTTCAGTACGTGCGTTATTTTTTCCTGTGGACTTTTTTTTTATAAGAACATAAGGATTCCGGTCTCGGAAAACAATAATGAGAAACAAGGAAGAGATAAGAAAAGACAAGGGAATCTGTCTGACGTTTCGTGAACTCGCGCACGTCTCAGACAATTGAGTTTAAAATTCAAAACTTGCTGTTCATTCTTCCTCCTAGAGCACAACTCAAAAGAATGAGGCTGACAACAAGGCATTTCGGGAATCTCTTGCCTGTCCTGCAAAATTAAAATATAGAATTTAAGTGGAAGACTAGTGAAGCGGATCAATATATTTGGCACGATGGAAAACGTAATTTTGAGGAAACCTTTATGTGACAGTCTTCTCAATTGGCCCTGTATTGGTACAGCATTCTTTCCGAAAAAACGACACTAGACATAGGAGAACACTTTACCAGCCATTACTGATTAAATTAACACATTCACTATTATATTACGAGCTTGTCAGTGTTTATGCATCCTTATTTGAAAATACTCTTCTGAGAAATAAAGCAGATTGTAAAGTGCCCCTTGAATTTTTTATTTACGTAGTAGACTCCCATTTGTTTTGTCTTTTTTCATCAATCTTCAGAACTTACATGATACGAGCCTTGCGTTCTCATATTGTTTGCATTATAACCAGGAAAAGATTCTCAGAATTTCATTGTGTCTATTATCTTAACGAGTAAGTACAACAAGAGTCAAGGATTCTCTGGAAGGATTGAGAGCAAATGCCCAAAGTTATGCTTTCAAGTGTCTTCCGGCTTAGGCCAATTCTTGCACTAATCCAATATCCTTTTCTAGACCTCTCGTCAAGTTAAGAGAATGGTTGATTGAAGAACAATTTTTGTTGATGTTTGGAACCAAGCTGTGCCTCAACCTGATCAATACCACTAGCAAAAAAAAAAAGCGCAAATAAATGGTAAAGAAAGGAAAGCGTTTGTCAAAAACGTCAGTTAGCATTAGCTCAGCACAGTGGGGTGTGTCGTAAAAATCTCTGTCAGGATTTGCAAGGTTAGCAGTGGTTAATTGACCTATATGTGGTGGTGTATTGCTCGCAATTTTCAATTGAAAATTTTCACCTCCAAAGTTTCGATCTTCAATGATTGACATAGTTTAGCCCTTCTTAATCTTTCTCTTATTCTCCTGGTTTGAAGTCGATTAAAAAAACTGGCTTGCCATATCCCATAATGAGAATATTACAATAACGACTCTATTTTGCTAGAGCACGCTAGACTGAGAATATGAGGCCATCCTCTCGATGAGGTGTGACATTCTTTTGATTCAGTACTGGTGAATCAGTTTACATGATGGCAATGAACTGATAGAAATCTATCCAAAAATGATATAAAGAAAGGAAATACAACAATTAAAAATAATAGATCTTTAATTTGTATGTCCCGGTCAAACTACTTTTCATTGGCAAATGATTAAGGGTGCTGATTGCCATGACACGAGCTGGGCCCGGGCACAGTTGCTTTAATGATTGCAAACGTTGCATGATTTTAGTGATACATTTTTCGAAGAAGAAGTTATGATTTTTGCATCAAAATTGAC
Source organism: Montipora foliosa (assembly GCF_036669935.1). Classification (NCBI taxonomy): domain Eukaryota; kingdom Metazoa; phylum Cnidaria; class Anthozoa; order Scleractinia; family Acroporidae; genus Montipora; species Montipora foliosa. The sequence goes on from NC_090875.1 coordinate 15,788,720, forward strand.
GCCGGAATCTATTTTTATAAGATATGTAATATAATTCAATATTTGGTATGTATGTTGCCGGTAAAATCCGTTTTCAGGTTGAATTCGTTTTAAACTAGGTTAAATTGGTGATCCTCTTTTTACCTAGGTTGAATACGCTCTCAGATGGATTGAAGAAACTGGAGCCTAAATTAAGTCTGAAGAAAAATTCGGGTCAGGTTAGGATTATTTTTGGTTGTTATACATAGATATTAATTGACCAATCATAGAAAAGTAAATAATGAAAAGAACTGTGTTGGATTGAGCATGTCCGTTGTTGTAGTGTCGTTGTGAAGACACAGTACTACAAATCTGGAGGGTGCGAGTTCCAGTACCGGTAAGTGCATAATACAGTTCTTTGTTCCCTTACTATGTTGTAATATTGAGACTGAATTAATAAGTGTATGAATACAGAAACAGCTAAGATAATATTAGGGAGTTTAAGATCTACGACGCGACGGCAACGAAAACGTCACAAATTATGCATATTTAATGAGCAAAAGCAATAGCTTTGCACGCTCTGCACGTGCATTTTTCATTTTTGTACATTTCTTTCACGTTTTCTGCAAATCTGCGACGTGAAATTACCAATTCTCAAGTTTTTCAGAGAACGTGAACACAAGGCAGCGAATTTGAATTTGCTGTCGTAGCTTTAACACCGCACCTCCTAATTCAGTTCATGGAAAGTTACACTAGTTTTTAGAAGTTGAACGAGCCGACATGATGACGAAAAAGATTAATTGACCTGAAGTTGGAATTTTAAATGGCGTTTTCGTTACCGTCGAGTTGTGATCTTAAACTCCCTAATACCGAAGACTAAGAACATGTGTTAAGATGGGTTTCAGGAGGGGTTTAAACTAGGTTGAGTGCATAATCCAACCCACTTAGGTAAAATGAGGACCACGAATTTACTACGTTAAACGGATTTAACCTGAGAACGGATTTTACCCACAAGATGCATATGTAAACTACAGTCATATTGATTTGAATGCACTTATTGATGAGACCACCCAAGCAAAAGGTCACCTTTTTTTTTCATTTTTAATAATTTATTTTTATTTTTATAACTAATCAGCTTTGTGGAGGTCCAAGTAAGAATCATTGAAGAATATATGCTCTCTGTCGATGGCAATAGAATGGTAGACCTTATGAATAGTCCAAATACATTTTTGTTTTTCTATACGAACGTCTAGTTTGGAGCCGAGGCTGAGCGTTCGTATTTTTTTGCGATTTGAGCCTAAAAACGTTCTTAACATTTTATTAAAGTTGCCTACTTTGTGAGTTGTTCGTCAGTGTATCACGTAATAAGAAAATCACATTGTTAATTTCAAAAAAACGTCCTCAGTATTTGACTTAGTTTTCCTGTTAGACTGCAGTCTTATTTTTATACTACTCACAAAGCCAAAACAAAATAAGCAAAAACTGAAAAAGACAAAATATGGCATGAAGCCATCGTTGTTAACTGACTCTGTATGTTCTTGCTATGTTCAACTTCTTGGTACTGTTCTTATCAAAAAGGTATGTTATAAAAAGGGGTATGTAGAACTTATTTCCGAAAAGCAAACACTTTTTTGGTTAATAATGTGGCTAGCGACGAGGAAACAATGTCACAAGTCTTAATAAACGGAAGTAGTCGTGTTTTTCTTGGTTTCTCACTATGAATTTAACAGCTGGTGCTCTTTTGTGATGCTCTCGACAATCACCTTTTTTTTTAGCTAGGAATGTAGCTAACGACAGGGAAACTGCCATAAGTCTTAATAATCGGAAATAGGTGTGTTCTGCTTGGTGTCTCTCTATGAATTTAACAGCTTGTGCTCTTTTGTGATGCCCTCGAGAAGTCGGATATCGTCTCCGAGCCAGTGACAGTTCTACTTGACGGCAGAACAAATTTCGACGAGAATGGAATAATCTATTTACATAACACCATCAATCGATAATTTCAAATGACATCTGACCATTGAGTTACTGAGTGTAAAATTACACCAAATCCATATCCGGTATAGCCACCAACGCTCAGAACACTCCAAAAAAGCAACACAAACTAAACACCATCCTATGTCGCAACCCCTTTAATATATTTCATCATCTTCTTCATAGGTAATCGAACTTCTAGCTACGTCTCTATCCGCAAAGAGTGTAAGCGATATTTTAAGCCTTTAATTAAACCGCCGGAAAAGACGGATTTTCATCAGAACGGTTCATCCTGGTCACTGGCAGCAACTTTAAGTGATGAACTCATGTTGATTTGTTCCTAAGTATTTATCGTAATATCCGTTAAATTTAAGGAAATTATACTTCATCAGATACATTTAAAACACATGAATGCAATGGGCATGTTAATTGGCGAGTTTGGGGAGCGTGGAAAAATTTGTTGAGTATAATTATCTCTTTGAGACTTAGAATAGCGCTGCATTTCTTCAAGGTAAGTGGGTCATTTAGTTATTAGTTACTGGGTAATTGTTTTTGTGAGAAACATGTAGAGGAATTGCGTTTCTGAGAGAAGAATGCAGAGGAATTGCGTATACTACTTTCAAAGAGATTGGCGATCCACTCCGCGACCGTTACTCACTTGACACAAAAACCGACCATCGAAATAATCTTGCCCTAGGCTGTTTTGTTAGATCTGCACTCGTGAGTCAAAAAGAGGGAAAAACGAGACTATGCTAGCGAAGATAGCGGCTGAAAAACAGAGTCAGTCCATTCATTCACCGATCTGATCACAGCTAATGTTATAGTCCTTGGCTTCGGTGCGATGGGCATCCGTTTTGGTCAAATTCCATGTCAGGTCAACGCAATGCAGAGCTCAGCCTTTCTCTACTTTGGATATCGAGTACTCACTTATAAATAATTTTTGTCCGATATCGTCCTTCCGTAAGGCAAGATGTCCAAATACAATCTCGCAATTCCCCAACTGATTCCTAATAAAACAATTCAGTTCCAAACAAAAAAGAGCGGAAAACTGTCGTTTGTAGCTCGCCAAAAATATATTAACGAGATGCTCTCGTTTAAACGCTAATGCAGCTTTCAATAAAACTGAATAAGATGCCGAAATTCCCCCAAAATTCGAATTCTTTGCCAGATTAATAATTTTGTAAAATCTGTCAAGCTTTGACAAGCGGATGAACCAGTTTATATCCAATTCACTTGAAAGTGCCATTCCACGCACTGTTTTTGGTTGCAAAATACGCGGATGCGGTGAGTTTAGAAGCTACGAAGTTGGAAAACGTGCCAAAAATCGTGTCGCATTTGTTTAAGAATACAAATAGCGCTATTTAGCGAAACAAAAGTGTATTTCCTCACGGATACGCATCTATCAGAGCCAATTGAGATTTGTCCTACGAACATTTGAGGCCGGCACCTTTGTTTTTATATTGATATCGAGAAAGAAATATGGGAGAATAATGGCTCTTGAGTGAAGTGACTTAATTAATGGCTCAGGCTGCTGCAAAACAGGTTTGCTGTAACAAACTGATTATCGCTATCGTTTTAACGATGGCTGCGACAGTGAACCAAACAGAAAAGAAAATAGAGAGATCAACTTTCGCGAGATTTTGATCACGACACGAACAACAGTTCCCACTCACAATCAAACTACTCGTTTAAAATACGTGCACTGGTCATAGCGGCTCGCCAAGCGAAGACTATGCATGCCTATTCCACAACTTGTTTTAAGTCTGAGGTAAAGTTAACAACTATTCACCGAAAAGGAGGTGGCTACTGTGGATATCTAATAATTATCCTGCGAGGTGACGGTTTTAGCAAGGAATATCAAATAAAAACACTTTTCTAATAACAATTATTCTACGAGGGCGCGCTGGATATGAATTGATGGATAACCAACAAGGCGCGTATCGCCGAGTTGGTTATAATCATTTTATATCCAGCAAGCCCGATGAGAATAATTGTTTCATTAAAAGCTCCAGGATCAACAACTCTTCCACTGAAGCATCAATTTCTGCCTCGGTCAATTCCGGCGGGTCCAAAACGGTTTTTGGCGGCCATTCTTTCTCAGAGCTGCAAAATATTTTCAGCTTGCTTTATCGCTGACGCGTTCCTTGACCATATTAGGCAGAACAAGTATATGCAAAATTAACCATTTCCAGCTTTCCACGTTTGAAATGACTGTCCATCGATAAGAAATGGAATTCTTGGCGATTGAGTGCCAACTAATAAGCCGGAAATTAAATATTTTTTGCGGCACGAGAGCAACAGGCTAAGGGCCTGGGCCCTTGAGTATAGACGCATTATGGGTAAAGTGATATGGGTACTTAAGCTTCTGATTGCACGTGGGCAATCAGTCTAGGCCGACACCATCTCAGTTATTACTAAGTTTGTTTGTTTTTTGTCAGTACGCATAAAACCAAGTAGGAAGGTTTCATGAGCTTGGGCCTTTTTTTCCCACGGGGTTTTTTACGACAGGTTTTTTCAGGCCGCCGTTCTAACCACGATGTTTGTTAGTGGTTGCTAAGCTCTAGGTATGTCTTATTGTCGCGTGCTGTGACGGCGATTTCTGTGATAGCAACGGTATTGTATGCCGGTGCTCGGCCAAAACATCCAAAATAAACCTAATGGTTCAATGTATTGGTTGTCTGTTGTGTAGTGTAGCTGAAATAAAAAAAAAATATGAGGACGAAGGTCACACTTGAGTTCAAAACTCGGGCTTTAATAATTTATAATTCCAATTTCAAAACTCGAGGAAGATCATTCCAAGCGTAGAAAGTTAGATATGTTAGATGTCTATCAGAAACGCTACTTTATTTATCTGTAGCAATGAAATTCGCCATCAATTCGCTGATTTAGGATAGTGTAAAATTGTGATCACTTGACTTGTCACATGATCACTATTGTACGTTAAGGCAAAAGAAGACAATTATATCATTTATCTTCGAGGGAGATTTCATCTTGTTCCAGGCAATCTATTGGGAGATATAGCTGATCAACCATATTTTCCAAACGTACTTTATACCCAGTCCTTAAACTACTTGAGGCTGGTAAGTGAATAGCAAAGGATAGTCGCCGGAGTTTTATTCTCTAAAGCGATGATAATGACAGAGATTTGATAGCCACACTGGTTATTGAAATCCAGGAAGCCAAATTAAATGTTCTGTCAAAAAAAGTTTTTCTATGAAGACATATTCTTCAGTGACCGAGAGAGAAGTGACATTTGTCCATGCTTCGTATAATGCAATCGTCACAAAGAGTAGGAAGAAGATCTGTTCTCGTTGGGGACTTAAGATCTACGACAGCGGCGTCGACGACGGAAAACGTCACTTAAAATTTATGTACTCCATCTCGTTCACGTCATACAATGTGGGCGAAGTATTCCTTAAATTGGGCGGGAACGGTTTCCGAGTAAAAGTAAACAATGAAAGGTTCGCATTTGTATGCTTCCGTTGTCGTCAAACCTGAATTGTAGCACGAATTTCTGTGTATTTTTTTGCCGTACTCTACAAAACAACAACATGAAATCACCAAATTTTTCGTTCTGACGACAACGTGAGCATATTATAACAATGAGCCCACGTTTTCTTATCTGGTGTGACTTTCACAACATCTAGCGCTACAAATCAGTGCCATTAACACTTATAGATTTTACTCTAGTGTCTAACGCCAGACAATTTTACGAGTTAATGGGGAAGACCCCGGCGGTGAAAGGGTTAAGACCTTTATTTTTTAAATTTAAATTTAATTAATTTAATTTTATTTATTTGTCCATTATATTACACTTATAATGATTTATTATTATTATAATAATTATAATAATAATAATAATAATAATAATAATAATAACTATTATTATTATTATCATTATCATCTTAGCAAGCTCTAATCGAGCTTTTCTAGGAAGGTCCCCTATCTACAATTACAATTAATTACTCAAGAAGCTAGAGTCGCTCTCGGCTATCGCCTCCGAGCGACTGACGCTTCTCTCGTGCTTAGCAACCTCCCGCGTGCACCATAACTCAATAGTGCGCGCTGAGCCGTTTACCATTTGTTAATCTAATTAAAACAGCAGATGGATAATCAGACTAACTGTAATCGTTTTACGGGTTTTATCCCAGTAATAATAGACATTACTATTACATTACTGTCTGTCTGATGTCTTGATTTTTGACTGTTTGCTTCGCCTTTTTTTTTCTAGTAATTTGAGGTTTGTCTGGCCTAATTTTATCGTGGAAAGTATGGAAAGGCACTGTATAGCCTATGGATGTGTTTGTAGACGACGTGGTAGTGTTATATTTGTAAGCCAAGTCAACCCACGGTGTCATAAAACTGAGACTAATATTTCTATACGCACAATTTATTTCGGAACTTGCTGGAACTTGCAGCAAAACAGTGCTCAATACCTGTGTAGTAGTCGCCCACTCATCAGGGGAAAATCCCCTGATGAGTAGGCGATATAAGGTTAATCACGCGATGAAGAAAAAAAAAATAAAACGCACTTTAACCAAACAATGAAAACTGGAAAATTCTGAACTTACTTTAGTCTCTGGGAAGTGATTTTGATCCATGGGAGATGATCTCTGGCCTTCCAGTTGATGTGAGAGCTAGTAGATATAATTAATTTTATTATTATATATATATATATTGATGAAATACCAGGATTCTCCCTTCACTAAAAAATCATATCTTCACCACGCGCAGTGAACAAATTATTTTTCTCTCACATGTGAGGATATAGGTGTTGTCATAGTAACCAACACGATTAGCCAATAAAACGCGAGCTTTCTCTTCATTGTAAGATACTTTTGTGCTTTAATATAATTCTTCTCTACTACATTAACATTTTTATTGCAAAATTTGACATTATCATGATTTCTTTTTCATAACTTTCATAGCTTGCTGTATGTTACACAACATGCGTGTTTTAGCGGTTGGTGACCACTTTTTCATCATTTCGAAACTGAATAAAACAAGTTGTTTTAAATCTAGACATTTCATCAATATCTATATGATAAACAGAACATTACATGACCGCATGCGGATACGAATTTTATCTTCTCGTGCTAAAAGTATCACCTCACCTTCAAGCGTTTTGATCTCATTATGCCCAGAGGTATGTTGGCTTGCGGGTGGATTAGGATCAGACACCGTTGATTTCTACCTTTTGGTTCTTAAACGCAAGGTGAATGTTCTTATGAGCTTAGTCTATCATAAGATCTGTTTCTTTTGCTCTTATATTTGTGCTGTCTATGAGGCTTACCCATATCACATTGATATAGCTGTCAAAATTACCAAAACGTCTGTGAAGATATGAAGACATTCAATCAGTGTTCTTGCCATTATTTGAGGTCACATGAGCCAATGATTCTCAAGTGAATGAATCTGACAAAGGGCCTCTTCATACTCGGAGTACATAACACTGTGAAGGCAATACATGCGTGGCAAAACCGTAAGCAATATCACCAAAAACCTAAAAGAGGAAGGCTGATTGAACTGTGAAGGAATTTATATTTTCTAAAGCCAAATGTTTGGAAAGGCACTGTCTTCGTTTCATCATCAGAGATTTAAAAGCAATGCATGCAGTCGTCTTTAGATAATACACTCCTTAACAGTTTAAGCAACCTTGTTCAGATTTTTGGATTTAACCACCAGCCCGTATGAACTGGCTGGCTCGGTTTCAGACAGAGATGTCTAATTTGCACAGAGGCAGGCTGGCCCGTTTGTCGAGATGCATGGCAAGATCTCGTTACTTAGACTTCCAAGGACAGGAACTCAACACGTTACTGAAGTTCAGTTTTTTTTTGTCTGCGCTTTGGCCTGAGTCACAGAAGAGCAAATTTTGTTTATACAAGTTATTAATCTGTCACTACAAGATGCGAAAAAAGTGGGACCCCACGTTCGAAAAACTCTTTTTTTTTTTTGCGGATTGGCAAAAATTCTCGAAAAATTTCGCTAATCTTCAAAGAAACCGAAGTGCTGCCTCTGACGACCTCTTTGGCTACCAGTTTTGGCAACGGAAACGATTTTGTTTGTTTAAGCATCACGTTGTCATTCAACCTATTCGTGTACAGTCGGCCCTAAATCTTAAATTTCGGTGGAAAATAGAGCATTGCAATTCCAAACGCAAAAGAAAGTTTTTCCACGATCTCTCTACCGAGTTGCAGTTTTTACAAAGAGAGCGGCAGTTATCATATACGATATCCAGCATACGTCTAGGGATCCTATCCTGAGAATTCGGAGTGATTTAGGAGAAAAACTGCTGAGCCGGGTGTCAAGATCGAGTTCCCCTGTTTCGTCTATTTTGACGATCGCAGAGCCGAGCAATGTTGTAATCTTTCCAGTTTGAAACGCTTTTCAAAATATATCGCCAAAATGTTTGATGATATAAAAGCTTGTTCCTATGCGACCCGC
>NC_090875.1:15799592-15804756 GCF_036669935.1 Montipora foliosa
TGGAACTATTGCAGAAGGCCGCATTGGAAGCCTATTCGGAAAATGTCCTAAGCCCATAACTATCCAACCTGTGGAATTTCTTTGATAACGATAATGATAATGACATTGTCATCATCCTCAGGTACTTCCTTTTTTGCGTGCAGGGATGGCGCAGTGGTGAGAGCACTCGCCTCCCACCAAATATCAGACTCGGCGTCATATGTGGGTTGAGCTTTATTGGTTCTCTACTCTGAATCGAGAGGTTTTTTTCCGGGTACTCCGATTTCCCCCTCTCCTCAAAAACCAACATTTGATTTGATTTCAAATAGTGTCTCAGCGCTGTTTACACTTGACATTTCAATAAAGTTCTTTATTACTATTATTATTATCATTATTATTATTATTATTATTGTACTCACGTTTTTACTAGTGCTACGTAGTCAAATATCCAACGGCGGGGAGTTCCGTCAATTTTAAATCACAGACATCAGAAAGGTTGGCGTATATTTCTGCCAGAACTTTTGAGAATTTCGCAGCCCTTTCTATTTTGTTTAACCACGCAATATTTTCGTTGTGGGAAGTTGCCTTAGCGAAATTTAATATCTTTAATCTACTTGGCTTACTGTGGTTTGTGTAGACTGTTCTTTAGAACGTTGTCGCTTTAGTTATAAAATGAGTTGGCAGTAACAATAATATTCAGTGTTGTGGCGCTTGAGAAACCACGCAAACTTGTTGCTTGTATTGAGACTTTTTTTCATGAAACCTTCTCTTTTTGTGCATTATCCTGCCTATGCAAAGATGGCGACATTGATGTTTGTCTTCCTTGCTGTCTTCGTGAGAAAACAAGTTGTGGCATATACAAAAGGTAATTTGTTTATAAGTGTAATTGTGTGCTGAGTATACTCGTGATGTAACACAAAGAGCATTTTTAGATTTGCTGAAATTGACTGGCAACGACCGTTTTTCGACCTCACTTTCTAAAAGTGATCATACAGTATTAATGCTTAAGATTTCAGGGATTTTAGGAAGCAAACTGGTTCTTATGGACGGACAACTTTATCTTCAAACAACAGCTGACTAGTGTGACACCTGTGTTTTGACTCTTTACGATTAACAGAGGGGAATTAGGACTTTGCGAGCATATCTTTCTTCTTGATGCTCTTATGCTCCACCGACGCTTGGCCTATTGCCCGCCGAGTAAACTACTTTCTGTGAATAACTGAAATGATGAAATGTTTTCATTCGGAGGTGGTCGGTAATTGAATTATATTTCATCAGCTAGAGTAGCATTATGCATTATTTTAGCCCTAAACAATTTGGAAAATGAAAAAAAAATGTAACTTTACTTGACTTGAGTTCAGTTTTTCATTTTTAACTGTGTTCGCAGAGTTGTTTAGAGATGCGTTGAATTCATCAATCACCGTGGATTAGTGATTTTTTTTGCCTCTTGAGTTCTTACTTCATTCTGCATATGATAAACTTAAGATTAATCAGATGCAAACTTTGAAAAACAAGATTAATTAAAATGCCATCATACCAACCATTTTCGGAATCTCTTCTCTTAATTAACTGAAATTGCTTTAAACGACATTTCTTACAACCCATGTCACTGATTCAGTTAAGGATGAGAGTGCTTTTTTTTGTTTATAAGAACATTTTTCTTCATAAATACTATTTTTCTTTGGCCTTCTTAGCTTCAGAAGGAACAACACACAGGCAACGTTGAAAAAAGGTGATATAAACGCACCCTTTGAAATCATATTTGAAGTTGAAGTTAAAAGTTTATTATTAAATCACATTGCAGCGGCTGCTCCAGCTGAAAAACGTAATATTTACAATCTTCTTACTTAAAAACACTATATTACAATCTTACTAAAATACAAAAATGATATGATGAAATGATTATAAGTGATAAATATGGCATAAATATAATATCTACTAGTAATAACACTTAATCTAAAATATTTAACATTAGTTTGCGAGCCTACACATATTTGACTCAAAGTTTCGTATGCTTCAACATACATAACAGGAATCCGACCGCATCCAGTGATATTTCACAGTTGTAGCGTATTTGATTCTTCTTGTGTGCCTGACCGTTTTTTAACGTCTCAGCTCTTAGCCGTACGCACTTAAACCACCAATTAAGTGAAGCGGCGTGCGAAACGTTAAGTAAAATTTAAGTTCAAAGCCGAGGATGCGTATATTTCTTCTCATGTTTGTCCTCGCTGTTGGTTTTAGTTCGTCGTAAAGGTAAGATGGATGACCAAAGGAAATGAGAATTTACGACATGGTTTACTGATGTGCTGCGTACGGCGCAGGAGAGGTTGAAAACTATCAGTGACCATGAGAAGAATCTAGAACGCTACAACAAAATATCACTATCACTGGATGTTGGGTTTCTGTGATTATGTCTTGAAGAATACGATTCGTTACGTAAAATACTGTAACAGTTTCAATGGCTGATGCGTTACACCGTTGCTTGTGTGTTGTTCATTCTTCTTCGATTCATTGCCCGCAAAATAGTAATACATGTACTAAGTCAAAACGTGAACCGTGACAAAAACGGGTCCTTGAGAAAGGCATGGTGCGTTACTTTTATTGGAGGCAGTGGAGTTCTTTCAGATTGTTTATGTGCAAAGCTCGTTAATTATCTGTTTCCATGAGTGGCAAGGAAATTTATGTTTTCTTGTATTTTATATCAGTCTGTGCGCTCCGATTGGTCCATTGGTCCTGGTACTTTCTTTTTTCTTTGTTTCCTGTGAGTGTTGAAGTAGTAATCTTTGAAAGTGTAAACAGCTCACAATCACGGAGATTCAGACTGTAAAGGAAGGATCGGCGACGCCACAGAGAGGACAAAAATTTGAGGCTTGTGCCAAGGCGACTCTTAGAGTTGGGTCGTTTTTTGATTGGAGCTTTTGTTCAGTCTGTCAAAGCAAAGATGTAATAACCTCTTACTAACAGAGCGCGTGGGCCGTACTGGGGAATATTGACTCGAGATGACCGAGGGCCAATATTCCCAGTACGGTCCCGAGCATTTGAGTTTGGTAAATAGTTTATTTCTGAGTTGCTGTTTGCCTCGGTTTCAAAGCGAGTCCTGGTGCAAAAGCATTCAAATCGAAATGAGCTAGTGGTGTATTTTCATGCAAATCAAACTCAATATCATTTGAATGGTTTAGCACCAAGATTCGTTTTGAACCAGAGACAAACAGCAACTTGGAAATGGCCTATCGTTTATTATATGGTATCGTTTCTTTGGGCGATTGGACTGCGTCTTCCATCAGCGAACTTTGAACGGTAACCTTTTACACGTAAAACTAAATTCCGCTTCCTCTAATTGTACTTCTGGGATGAAAAAAAAATTAAATTCCCTATTGAAAAACTTTTTGCGTTTCGCTCAACCTAAATTTCTCGCGAGACAGAAAAAATACGGTAACGGACCCTTTCCGTTGTAATGGTCCGTACTGTAAAATCCTGAATGAAAACCATGTTCCGAGCCTGATGAGAATTGCTTGTCATCTAATAACTGATGAGTGGCGAAAAAAAGGTAGACGAATTGACAACTGGATGTATGAATTGTCAGCTTTTGCCGATCAATGAATCAATCAATCAATTGATTACTTAACTATTTTGGATGCGTACGTGATAAAAGTTACCACCTGAAATACCTAACCGAAATAATCAGCAAATTTGAAGACTGAATTACGTGCTGTTTCTTTCTTTTTTTCTTTTTTTTTAATTATGACTTTTTAAATATTCAGTGTAGATCTGTTATTAGAGTCGATGTTCTCTTTAACATTTGCTTAACGACCCGTTTCTCTCTCCCTACCTCCACCAGATATCTGAATCTTATATCTTTCTCTTTCTCTCTGTCTGTCTGTCTTTCTAAATAAAACTTAGCAAATGTTACAATTTACAATTCAGTCCCTTACCGCTAATCAGCTACATTAAGCTCGATCCTGTATGCTGTACAATTGTTAGGCAAACTCTAATTCACTTGGCATTGAATAGGTCCCGGATGTGGAGCGCTTCTCACTGGTAACATTGTTGACAAGACAGTTGTAGTAAAAGGATCAGTCAACTCCAGCTTCGACGGAAAACGTGCGTTCCTTAACAGTTCCAATGGGTGGTGTTCCGCCGACGTGGACCCGAATCAATATCTAATAATCAAATTAGGTAAGAGTTAACACAAAGAGGATTTTGCAACATGCAATATTATATTCCGATTCAGCTACAAGGAGAAATATGGGTGCATATGTTGTTGTTGTTGTTGTTGTTGTTGTTGTTGTTTTGTCCTGGTTCACAATTTTTTAAACCAGTTCAATTTTGGTTTTCCTTTATTTCAGATAATGATAATGAATATTAGACAAAGAAAAATGAAAATTGAACTGCTTTGGAAAATTTAATACCAGGAAAAATTCCAAAAATTACTACTTATTTTTGGTAAAAAAAAAGAGTGCATATTTTTGACCATCTAATGCAATGGCACTAAACCTCGGACGGAAGAAGTACTCCTGGACGATAAAACGAGAAGCTTCAACATGACTATGGTCCAGTTATACAAACAATTTATGAAACTCTGCTCCTCATGTAACTAACAGAGAATTTACCCAGCCCCAACCTAAAAACCGAGGCTAACCCTAACAGTTAACTTAATTTTGAAAAACGGAAGCGAATGTTGCGACTTAACGGGACACGTCGTGTTGGATATCAAAATTGTGCGTGAATCAGATTAGTAACGTTTACATTGGAATTCTGGACATGAAAGTGTGTTTCTGCCTAAGGTGGCTTACTACAGTTTTCCGAAGGAAAAGATCAAGATTTTGAAATCTGTGAAATTAAAGCAACAGGATGTCTCTTCTGAAGTGTTAGTCACTGCAATTGATGTAAAATGGAGGGGGACTGGAAACTAGAAATTTCAACGGCCGTTTTCTCAAAAACTAGCCGTATGACCCCACCTCGAATTTTCAGGATTTCCTTGGCGAGAAAAATAATCATGTATCATAAATGTGAATGACAGGAAAATGATAAATATAGTGACCGAGCTCCTGGAGCGGGAACTCGACTAGACATTTCAAAGGCCTTATTCTCAAAACCTAGACCTTACGACCAGGGTTAAAAGTTTGGGAATTAGTAAACAATATGAAGACGAAAGCGTCAACATATTTTTTAAAAGATCTATCGG
>NC_090875.1:15810903-15843403 GCF_036669935.1 Montipora foliosa
GGACTTTTTTTTTTAATAAGAACATAAGGAGTTCCGGTCTCGGCAAAACCATACATGTAGAAACAAGGAAGGAGAATAAGAAAAGACAAGGGAATCTGTCTCTGACGTTTTTCGTGACCTCGCGCACGTCGCGAGACAATTGTAGTTTAAAAGTGTTCAAAACTTCCGCTGTTTCATTCTTCCTCCTAGAGCACAACTCAAAAGAAATGAGGCTGACAAAACCAAGGCAATTTCGGGAATCTCTCTTGCCTGTCCTGCAAAATTAAAATATAGAATTTAAGTGGAAGACTAGTGAAGCGGATCATATATTTTGCAGCACGATGGAAAACTTAATTTTTGAGGAACCCTTTATGTGACAGTCTTCTAGTCTCTCAATTGGTCCCCTGTATTGGTACAGCATGCTTTCCGAAAAAAAACGAGCCCTAGACATAGGAGAACACTTTACCAGCCATTACTGATTAAATTAACACATTCACTATTATATTACGAGCTTGTCAGTGTTTATGCATCCTTATTTGAAAATACTCTTCTGAGAAATAAAGCAGATTGTAAAGTGCCCCTTGAATTTTTATTTACGTAGTAGACTCCCATTTGTTTGTCTTTTTTCATCAATCTTCAGAACTTACATGATACGAGCCTTGCGTTCTCATATTGTTTGCATTATAACCAGGAAAAGATTCTCAGAATTTCATTGTGTCTATTATCTTAACGAGTAAGTACAACAAGAGTCAAGGATTCTCTGGAAGGATTGAGAGCAAATGCCCAAAGTTATGCTTTCAAGTGTCTTCCGGCTTAGGCCAATTCTTGCACTAATCCAATATCCTTTCTAGACCTCTCGTCAAGTTAAGAGAATGGTTGATTGAAGAACAATTTTGTTGATGTTTGGAACCAAGCTGTGCCTCAACCTGATCAATACCACTAGCAAAAAAAAAAAGCGCAAATAAATGGTAAAGAAAGGAAAGCGTTTGTCAAAAACGTCAGTTAGCATTAGCTCAGCACAGTGGGGTGTGTCGTAAAAATCTCTGTCAGGATTTGCAAGGTTAGCAGTGGTTAATTGACCTATATGTGGTGGTGTATTGCTCGCAATTTTCAATTGAAAATTTTCACCTCCAAAGTTTCGATCTTCAATGATTGACATAGTTTAGCCCTTCTTAATCTTTCTCTTATTCTCCTGGTTTGAAGTCGATTAAAAAAACTGGCTTGCCATATCCCATAATGAGAATATTACAATAACGACTCTATTTTGCTAGAGCACGCTAGACTGAGAATATGAGGCCATCCTCTCGATGAGGTGTGACATTCTTTTGATTCAGTACTGGTGAATCAGTTTACATGATGGCAATGAACTGATAGAAATCTATCCAAAAATGATATAAAGAAAGGAAATACAACAATTAAAAATAATAGATCTTTAATTTGTATGTCCCGGTCAAACTACTTTTCATTGGCAAATGATTAAGGGTGCTGATTGCCATGACACGAGCTGGGCCCGGGCACAGTTGCTTTAATGATTGCAAACGTTGCATGATTTTAGTGATACATTTTTCGAAGAAGAAGTTATGATTTTTGCATCGAAATTGACGCCGGAATCTATTTTTATAAGATATGTAATATAATTCAATATTTGGTATGTATGTTGCCGGTAAAATCCGTTTTCAGGTTGAATTCGTTTTAACTAGGTTAAATTGGTGATCCTCTTTTTACCTAGGTTGAATACGCTCTCAGATGGATTGAAGAAACTGGAGCCTAAATTAAGCCTGAAGAAAAATTCGGGTCAGGTTAGGATTATTTTTGGTTGTTATACATAGATATTAATTGACCAATCATAGAAAAGTAAATAATGAAAAGAACTGTGTTGGATTGAGCATGTCCGTTGTTGTAGTGTCGTTGTGAAGACACAGTACTACAAATCTGGAGGGTGCGAGTTGCAGTACCGGTAAGTGCATAATACAGTTCTTTGTTCCCTTACTATGTTGTAATATTGAGACTGAATTAATAAGTGTATGAATACAGAAACAGCTAAGATAATATTAGGGAGTTTAAGATCTACGACGCGACGGCAACGAAAACGTCACAAATTATGCATATTTAATGAGCAAAAGCAATAGCTTTGCACGCTCTGCACGTGCATTTTTCATTTTTGTACATTTCTTTCACGTTTTCTGCAAATCTACGACGTGAAATTACCAATTCTCAAGTTTTTCAGAGAACGTGAACACAAGGCAGCGAATTTGAATTTGCTGTCGTAGCTTTAACACCGCACCTCCTAATTCAGTTCATGGAAAGTTACACTAGTTTTTAGAAGTTGAACGAGCCGACATGATGACGAAAAAGATTAATTGACCTGAAGTTGGAATTTTAAATGGCGTTTTCGTTACCGTCGAGTTGTGATCTTAAACTCCCTAATACCGAAGACTAAGAACATGTGTTAAGATGGGTTTCAGGAGGGGTTTAAACTAGGTTGAGTGCATAATCCAACCCACTTAGGTAAAATGAGGACCACGAATTTACTACGTTAAACGGATTTAACCTGAGAACGGATTTTACCCACAAGATGCATATGTAAACTACAGTCATATTGATTTGAATGCACTTATTGATGAGACCACCCAAGCAAAAGGTCACCTTTTTTTTTCATTTTTAATAATTTATTTTTATTTTTATAACTAATCAGCTTTGTGGAGGTCCAAGTAAGAATCATTGAAGAATATATGCTCTCTGTCGATGGCAATAGAATGGTAGACCTTATGAATAGTCCAAATACATTTTTGTTTTTCTATACGAACGTCTAGTTTGGAGCCGAGGCTGAGCCTTCGTATTTTTTTGCGATTTGAGCCTAAAAACGTTCTTAACATTTTATTAAAGTTGCCTACTTTGTGAGTTGTTCGTCAGTGTATCACGTAATAAGAAAATCACATTGTTAATTTCAAAAAAACGTCCTCAGTATTTGACTTAGTTTTCCTGTTAGACTGCAGTCTTATTTTTATACTACTCACAAAGCCAAAACAAAATAAGCAAAAACTGAAAAAGACAAAATATGGCATGAAGCCATCGTTGTTAACTGACTCTGTATGTTCTTGCTATGTTCAACTTCTTGGTACTGTTCTTATCAAAAAGGTATGTTATAAAAAGGGGTATGTAGAACTTATTTCCGAAAAGCAAACACTTTTTTGGTTAATAATGTGGCTAGCGACGAGGAAACAATGTCACAAGTCTTAATAAACGGAAGTAGTCGTGTTTTTCTTGGTTTCTCACTATGAATTTAACAGCTGGTGCTCTTTTGTGATGCTCTCGACAATCACCTTTTTTTTTAGCTAGGAATGTAGCTAACGACAGGGAAACTGCCATAAGTCTTAATAATCGGAAATAGGTGTGTTCTGCTTGGTGTCTCTCTATGAATTTAACAGCTTGTGCTCTTTTGTGATGCCCTCGAGAAGTCGGATATCGTCTCCGAGCCAGTGACAGTTCTACTTGACGGCAGAACAAATTTCGACGAGAATGGAATAATCTATTTACATAACACCATCAATCGATAATTTCAAATGACATCTGACCATTGAGTTACTGAGTGTAAAATTACACCAAATCCATATCCGGTATAGCCACCAACGCTCAGAACACTCCAAAAAAGCAACACAAACTAAACACCATCCTATGTCGCAACCCCTTTAATATATTTCATCATCTTCTTCATAGGTAATCGAACTTCTAGCTACGTCTCTATCCGCAAAGAGTGTAAGCGATATTTTAAGCCTTTAATTAAACCGCCGGAAAAGACGGATTTTCATCAGAACGGTTCATCCTGGTCACTGGCAGCAACTTTAAGTGATGAACTCATGTTGATTTGTTCCTAAGTATTTATCGTAATATCCGTTAAATTTAAGGAAATTATACTTCATCAGATACATTTAAAACACATGAATGCAATGGGCATGTTAATTGGCGAGTTTGGGGAGCGTGGAAAAATTTGTTGAGTATAATTATCTCTTTGAGACTTAGAATAGCGCTGCATTTCTTCAAGGTAAGTGGGTCATTTAGTTATTAGTTACTGGGTAATTGTTTTTGTGAGAAACATGTAGAGGAATTGCGTTTCTGAGAGAAGAATGCAGAGGAATTGCGTATACTACTTTCAAAGAGATTGGCGATCCACTCCGCGACCGTTACTCACTTGACACAAAAACCGACCATCGAAATAATCTTGCCCTAGGCTGTTTTGTTAGATCTGCACTCGTGAGTCAAAAAGAGGGAAAAACGAGACTATGCTAGCGAAGATAGCGGCTGAAAAACAGAGTCAGTCCATTCATTCACCGATCTGATCACAGCTAATGTTATAGTCCTTGGCTTCGGTGCGATGGGCATCCGTTTTGGTCAAATTCCATGTCAGGTCAACGCAATGCAGAGCTCAGCCTTTCTCTACTTTGGATATCGAGTACTCACTTATAAATAATTTTTGTCCGATATCGTCCTTCCGTAAGGCAAGATGTCCAAATACAATCTCGCAATTCCCCAACTGATTCCTAATAAAACAATTCAGTTCCAAACAAAAAAGAGCGGAAAACTGTCGTTTGTAGCTCGCCAAAAAATATATTAACGAGATGCTCTCGT
The DNA here is from genome assembly GCF_036669935.1 of Montipora foliosa. Taxonomy (NCBI): domain Eukaryota; kingdom Metazoa; phylum Cnidaria; class Anthozoa; order Scleractinia; family Acroporidae; genus Montipora; species Montipora foliosa. Next base: position 15,815,509 of record NC_090875.1, read on the forward strand.
TTAAACGCTAATGCAGCTTTCAATAAAACTGAATAAGATGCCGAAATTCCCCCAAAATTCGAATTCTTTGCCAGATTAATAATTTTGTAAAATCTGTCAAGCTTTGACAAGCGGATGAACCAGTTTATATCCAATTCACTTGAAAGTGCCATTCCACGCACTGTTTTTGGTTGCAAAATACGCGGATGCGGTGAGTTTAGAAGCTACGAAGTTGGAAAACGTGCCAAAAATCGTGTCGCATTTGTTTAAGAATACAAATAGCGCTATTTAGCGAAACAAAAGTGTATTTCCTCACGGATACGCATCTATCAGAGCCAATTGAGATTTGTCCTACGAACATTTGAGGCCGGCACCTTTGTTTTTATATTGATATCGAGAAAGAAATATGGGAGAATAATGGCTCTTGAGTGAAGTGACTTAATTAATGGCTCAGGCTGCTGCAAAACAGGTTTGCTGTAACAAACTGATTATCGCTATCGTTTTAACGATGGCTGCGACAGTGAACCAAACAGAAAAGAAAATAGAGAGATCAACTTTCGCGAGATTTTGATCACGACACGAACAACAGTTCCCACTCACAATCAAACTACTCGTTTAAAATACGTGCACTGGTCATAGCGGCTCGCCAAGCGAAGACTATGCATGCCTATTCCACAACTTGTTTTAAGTCTGAGGTAAAGTTAACAACTATTCACCGAAAAGGAGGTGGCTACTGTGGATATCTAATAATTATCCTGCGAGGTGACGGTTTTAGCAAGGAATATCAAATAAAAACACTTTTCTAATAACAATTATTCTACGAGGGCGCGCTGGATATGAATTGATGGATAACCAACAAGGCGCGTATCGCCGAGTTGGTTATAATCATTTTATATCCAGCAAGCCCGATGAGAATAATTGTTTCATTAAAAGCTCCAGGATCAACAACTCTTCCACTGAAGCATCAATTTCTGCCTCGGTCAATTCCGGCGGGTCCAAAACGGTTTTTGGCGGCCATTCTTTCTCAGAGCTGCAAAATATTTTCAGCTTGCTTTATCGCTGACGCGTTCCTTGACCATATTAGGCAGAACAAGTATATGCAAAATTAACCATTTCCAGCTTTCCACGTTTGAAATGACTGTCCATCGATAAGAAATGGAATTCTTGGCGATTGAGTGCCAACTAATAAGCCGGAAATTAAATATTTTTTGCGGCACGAGAGCAACAGGCTAAGGGCCTGGGCCCTTGAGTATAGACGCATTATGGGTAAAGTGATATGGGTACTTAAGCTTCTGATTGCACGTGGGCAATCAGTCTAGGCCGACACCATCTCAGTTATTACTAAGTTTGTTTGTTTTTTGTCAGTACGCATAAAACCAAGTAGGAAGGTTTCATGAGCTTGGGCCTTTTTTTCCCACGGGGTTTTTTACGACAGGTTTTTTCAGGCCGCCGTTCTAACCACGATGTTTGTTAGTGGTTGCTAAGCTCTAGGTATGTCTTATTGTCGCGTGCTGTGACGGCGATTTCTGTGATAGCAACGGTATTGTATGCCGGTGCTCGGCCAAAACATCCAAAATAAACCTAATGGTTCAATGTATTGGTTGTCTGTTGTGTAGTGTAGCTGAAATAAAAAAAAAATATGAGGACGAAGGTCACACTTGAGTTCAAAACTCGGGCTTTAATAATTTATAATTCCAATTTCAAAACTCGAGGAAGATCATTCCAAGCGTAGAAAGTTAGATATGTTAGATGTCTATCAGAAACGCTACTTTATTTATCTGTAGCAATGAAATTCGCCATCAATTCGCTGATTTAGGATAGTGTAAAATTGTGATCACTTGACTTGTCACATGATCACTATTGTACGTTAAGGCAAAAGAAGACAATTATATCATTTATCTTCGAGGGAGATTTCATCTTGTTCCAGGCAATCTATTGGGAGATATAGCTGATCAACCATATTTTCCAAACGTACTTTATACCCAGTCCTTAAACTACTTGAGGCTGGTAAGTGAATAGCAAAGGATAGTCGCCGGAGTTTTATTCTCTAAAGCGATGATAATGACAGAGATTTGATAGCCACACTGGTTATTGAAATCCAGGAAGCCAAATTAAATGTTCTGTCAAAAAAAGTTTTTCTATGAAGACATATTCTTCAGTGACCGAGAGAGAAGTGACATTTGTCCATGCTTCGTATAATGCAATCGTCACAAAGAGTAGGAAGAAGATCTGTTCTCGTTGGGGACTTAAGATCTACGACAGCGGCGTCGACGACGGAAAACGTCACTTAAAAATTTATGTACTCCATCTCGTTCACGTCATACAATGTGGGCGAAGTATTCCTTAAATTGGGCGGGAACGGTTTCCGAGTAAAAGTAAACAATGAAAGGTTCGCATTTGTATGCTTCCGTTGTCGTCAAACCTGAATTGTAGCACGAATTTCTGTGTATTTTTTTGCCGTACTCTACAAAACAACAACATGAAATCACCAAATTTTTCGTTCTGACGACAACGTGAGCATATTATAACAATGAGCCCACGTTTTCTTATCTGGTGTGACTTTCACAACATCTAGCGCTACAAATCAGTGCCATTAACACTTATAGATTTTACTCTAGTGTCTAACGCCAGACAATTTTACGAGTTAATGGGGAAGACCCCGGCGGTGAAAGAGTTAAGACCTTTATTTTTTAAATTTAAATTTAATTAATTTAATTTTATTTATTTGTCCATTATATTACACTTATAATGATTTATTATTATTATAATAATTATAATAATAATAATAATAATAATAATAATAATAATAATAATAATAATAATAATAACTATTATTATTATTATCATTATCATCTTAGCAAGCTCTAATCGAGCTTTTCTAGGAAGGTCCCCTATCTACAATTACAATTAATTACTCAAGAAGCTAGAGTCGCTCTCGGCTATCGCCTCCGAGCGACTGACGCTTCTCTCGTGCTTAGCAACCTCCCGCGTGCACCATAACTCAATAGTGCGCGCTGAGCCGTTTACCATTTGTTAATCTAATTAAAACAGCAGATGGATAATCAGACTAACTGTAATCGTTTTACGGGTTTTATCCCAGTAATAATAGACATTACTATTACATTACTGTCTGTCTGATGTCTTGATTTTTGACTGTTTGCTTCGCCTTTTTTTTTCTAGTAATTTGAGGTTTGTCTGGCCTAATTTTATCGTGGAAAGTATGGAAAGGCACTGTATAGCCTATGGATGTGTTTGTAGACGACGTGGTAGTGTTATATTTGTAAGCCAAGTCAACCCACGGTGTCATAAAACTGAGACTAATATTTCTATACGCACAATTTATTTCGGAACTTGCTGGAACTTGCAGCAAAACAGTGCTCAATACCTGTGTAGTAGTCGCCCACTCATCAGGGGAAAATCCCCTGATGAGTAGGCGATATAAGGTTAATCACGCGATGAAGAAAAAAAAAAATAAAACGCACTTTAACCAAACAATGAAAACTGGAAAATTCTGAACTTACTTTAGTCTCTGGGAAGTGATTTTGATCCATGGGAGATGATCTCTGGCCTTCCAGTTGATGTGAGAGCTAGTAGATATAATTAATTTTATTATTATATATATATATATTGATGAAATACCAGGATTCTCCCTTCACTAAAAAATCATATCTTCACCACGCGCAGTGAACAAATTATTTTTCTCTCACATGTGAGGATATAGGTGTTGTCATAGTAACCAACACGATTAGCCAATAAAACGCGAGCTTTCTCTTCATTGTAAGATACTTTTGTGCTTTAATATAATTCTTCTCTACTACATTAACATTTTTATTGCAAAATTTGACATTATCATGATTTCTTTTTCATAACTTTCATAGCTTGCTGTATGTTACACAACATGCGTGTTTTAGCGGTTGGTGACCACTTTTTCATCATTTCGAAACTGAATAAAACAAGTTGTTTTAAATCTAGACATTTCATCAATATCTATATGATAAACAGAACATTACATGACCGCATGCGGATACGAATTTTATCTTCTCGTGCTAAAAGTATCTCTCACTCGTTCGCTTCGCTCACTCGTGAGAGATACTTGCAGCACTCGAAGATAAAATTCATTAAACCGTTCGTCAGGACAGTTCGCCCTTATAATATAAGGTGAACAAGACAGAAAAATCGCGGAATACTTGCGATAGCGATAAGTTATATTATGGAATGACGTTTTCGTTGCCGTAGCCGTCGTCTTTCCTTAAACTCCCTCATAACTGTTGGATTCAAATCATAGATTTTCGCCTTTGCAACATTATCACCCCTGGGAATTAACAGACAGGGCCTATTTTTAGGCCTTGTTGTTTGTCAAGTAAGCGTAAATACCTCACCTTCAAGCGTTTTGATCTCATTATGCCCAGAGGTATGTTGGCTTGCGGGTGGATTAGGATCAGACACCGTTGATTTCTACCTTTTGGTTCTTAAACGCAAGGTGAATGTTCTTATGAGCTTAGTCTATCATAAGATCTGTTTCTTTTGCTCTTATATTTGTGCTGTCTATGAGGCTTACCCATATCACATTGATATAGCTGTCAAAATTACCAAAACGTCTGTGAAGATATGAAGACATTCAATCAGTGTTCTTGCCATTATTTGAGGTCACATGAGCCAATGATTCTCAAGTGAATGAATCTGACAAAGGGCCTCTTCATACTCGGAGTACATAACACTGTGAAGGCAATACATGCGTGGCAAAACCGTAAGCAATATCACCAAAAACCTAAAAGAGGAAGGCTGATTGAACTGTGAAGGAATTTATATTTTCTAAAGCCAAATGTTTGGAAAGGCACTGTCTTCGTTTCATCATCAGAGATTTAAAAGCAATGCATGCAGTCGTCTTTAGATAATACACTCCTTAACAGTTTAAGCAACCTTGTTCAGATTTTTGGATTTAACCACCAGCCCGTATGAACTGGCTGGCTCGGTTTCAGACAGAGATGTCTAATTTGCACAGAGGCAGGCTGGCCCGTTTGTCGAGATGCATGGCAAGATCTCGTTACTTAGACTTCCAAGGACAGGAACTCAACACGTTACTGAAGTTCAGTTTTTTTTTGTCTGCGCTTTGGCCTGAGTCACAGAAGAGCAAATTTTGTTTATACAAGTTATTAATCTGTCACTACAAGATGCGAAAAAAGTGGGACCCCACGTTCGAAAAACTCTTTTTTTTTTTTTGCGGATTGGCAAAAATTCTCGAAAAATTTCGCTAATCTTCAAAGAAACCGAAGTGCTGCCTCTGACGACCTCTTTGGCTACCAGTTTTGGCAACGGAAACGATTTTGTTTGTTTAAGCATCACGTTGTCATTCAACCTATTCGTGTACAGTCGGCCCTAAATCTTAAATTTCGGTGGAAAATAGAGCATTGCAATTCCAAACGCAAAAGAAAGTTTTTCCACGATCTCTCTACCGAGTTGCAGTTTTTACAAAGAGAGCGGCAGTTATCATATACGATATCCAGCATACGTCTAGGGATCCTATCCTGAGAATTCGGAGTGATTTAGGAGAAAAACTGCTGAGCCGGGTGTCAAGATCGAGTTCCCCTGTTTCGTCTATTTTGACGATCGCAGAGCCGAGCAATGTTGTAATCTTTCCAGTTTGAAACGCTTTTCAAAATATATCGCCAAAATGTTTGATGATATAAAAGCTTGTTCCTATGCGACCCGCCTCTAAGTAGACAAATGAAGCTCAAGTAGACCACAAGTTAATAAATTTTAATGACTTGTGGAGCGAAACGGTTGTCCAGGCTACTACTACTGCTACTGCTACTGCTACTACTACTGCTACCGCTACTGCTACTGCTACTACTACTGCTACTGCTACTAGTACTACTACTCACTACAGTTCCCAGTTGATGATGCATAATATCTTTCATTTATTATTCCACTATTATTCCATTTTACCATATTTGGTCAAGAAAACGCGCAAAATATGACACGGTAAGACACTGTAGTGTCCAGCTTTGACCGGTTTAGAACAGAGCAAATACGAACGGAACGGGAGTTTTTCAATGAAAGAAGTTGTTTTCAACAAGATGCAAAGCCTGAGAATTTAGCTTGTCATCACTTGTCACTCGTCATTTTGTTTATCCCATCAAATAAAGATCTTTGGCTGGCTTTTTGTGCTGTTTACATTGTTCGCACGCGCCCTGAAGAACAGATGATGCATTTTTTTTAAAAACACCTTACCAAATAAAATTGAAGCAAAATAACACCTTTTTGTAGTGGAATAATAAATCTCTTATTCGATGGTTTAACATATAATACTCCTGGACATTTTGCTCATTGCTCGTAATACTACACAACTCGCAAAATATCCGCGCGTATTATCAGTTAAACCATCGAATAAGATGTATGTAATTCTCTCATTACTTGCTTGGGTGGTTGGTTGGTTGCATCGCCGATATGCCTTAATGTGACTGCGATGCAGTCAACACAAGCAACAAGTTTGCGTGGTTTCTCAAGCGCCACAACACTGAATATTTCTGTTACTGCGAACTCATTTTATGATAACTAAAGTGGAAACGTTCTAAAAAACAGCCTAATACTACTACTACTACTACTACTACTACTACTACTACTACTACTACTACTACTACTACTACTACTACTACTACTACTACTACTAATCATCATCATCATCATCATCATCATCAATCATCATCATCATCATCTCCAAATTCATAGACCACTATTAGGACTTAAAAATGGAAGTGCAGAAGACCCGGAACTATAGAAGAGTATCTGTTATCCCTATTGTAATTGGAGCCCTTGGGACTGTGAGTAAACACCTAAGGATGTGGATCAGCAAGTTGAGACACTAGGAATCATTGCATTACTCGATCCATAAAGCTTGTTTGTTAGGAACAGCTAAGATCCTCAGAAGTACTCGAAACTCCCAAGGCTATATATAGGAGATAGCTTGATGTTTTGGGAATATGGCCACCTATAGGTGTGAGACATCATCATCATCATCATCATAATAATAGTAATAATAATAATAATTTTAAGAAGGATCGATTTAGAAAACGTATTAAGAATAAAAAGTAACAACACTATCCGACGTTTCGGAGTCAGACATGACCCCTTTATCAAGGTTAAACTGTACTGGAAAAAATCGCAATTTAAATACAACGGGCGTTAGGTCAAAACAAAGACATGCATAAATGGAAATTAAACGATAGTTGACACTAAGATATTTACAATTTTTGCTAGAATACAAAAGGCGAAGGTCAAACAAAAACTTTAGCACGAATGGAATCTGACTGCTTATTTAGTGATGGTTGACGCTCACGTATCAAAAGCATCTCGTGAACGAGACAGTCAAATTTCGATTTGCATTTCTTTAGGATCGTAAAATGTGCTTTAAGTTCAGGTTTGTCCAGATAGTGTTTCGTCCTCATGTGTCGACCAACCGAAGATGATAGGGATTTGTGTTCCTCTATACGCTGATGTAAATGCCTTGTTGTATAACCAATGTAGTCCATAGACCACATTTATGGACTACATTGGTTATACAACAAGGCATTTACATCAGCGTATAGAGGAACACAAATCCCTATCATCTTCGGTTGGTCGACACATGAGGACGAAACACGATCTGGACAAACCTGAACTTAAAGCACATTTTACGATCCTAAAGAAATGCAAATCGAAATTTGACTGTCTCGTTCACGAGATGCTTTTGATACGTGAGCGTCAACCATCACTAAATAAGCAGTCAGATTCCATTCGTGCTAAAGTTTTTGTTTGACCTTCGCCTTTTGTATTCTAGCAAAAATTGTAAATATCTTAGTGTCAACTATCGTTTAATTTCCATTTATGCATGTCTTTGTTTTGACCTAACGCCCGTTGTATTTAAATTGTGAATTTTTCCAGTACAGTTTAACCTTGATAATGGGGTCATGTCTGACTCCGAAACGTCGGATAGTGTTGTTACTTTTTATTCTTAATAATAATAATAATAATAATAATAATAATAATAATAATAATAATAATAATAATAATAATAATAATTATAATAATAATAATAATAATAACAATAATAATAATAATAATAATAATAATAATAATAATAAAAATGATGATGATAAGAATATTGCTATTTAAAGAATCACAATTAGGAAGAAGAAAGAGCATGCGCACCTCAAAATAATCGGTGTCCTGGTAAACCTTGGAACTATTGCAGAAGGCCGCATTGGAAGCCTATTCGGAAAATGTCCTAAGCCCATAACTATCCAACCTGTGGAATTTCTTTGATAACGATAATGATAATGACATTGTCATCATCCTCAGGTACTTCCTTTTTTGCGTGCAGGGATGGCGCAGTGGTGAGAGCACTCGCCTCCCACCAAATATCAGACTCGGCGTCATATGTGGGTTGAGCTTTATTGGTTCTCTACTCTGAATCGAGAGGTTTTTTTCCGGGTACTCCGATTTCCCCCTCTCCTCAAAAACCAACATTTGATTTGATTTCAAATAGTGTCTCAGCGCTGTTTACACTTGACATTTCAATAAAGTTCTTTATTACTATTATTATTATCATTATTATTATTATTATTATTGTACTCACGTTTTTACTAGTGCTACGTAGTCAAATATCCAACGGCGGGGAGTTCCGTCAATTTTAAATCACAGACATCAGAAAGGTTGGCGTATATTTCTGCCAGAACTTTTGAGAATTTCGCAGCCCTTTCTATTTTGTTTAACCACGCAATATTTTCGTTGTGGGAAGTTGCCTTAGCGAAATTTAATATCTTTAATCTACTTGGCTTACTGTGGTTTGTGTAGACTGTTCTTTAGAAGGTTGTCGCTTTAGTTATAAAATGAGTTGGCAGTAACAATAATATTCAGTGTTGTGGCGCTTGAGAAACCACGCAAACTTGTTGCTTGTATTGAGACTTTTTTTCATGAAACCTTCTCTTTTTGTGCATTATCCTGCCTATGCAAAGATGGCGACATTGATGTTTGTCTTCCTTGCTGTCTTCGTGAGAAAACAAGTTGTGGCATATACAAAAGGTAATTTGTTTATAAGTGTAATTGTGTGCTGAGTATACTCGTGATGTAACACAAAGAGCATTTTTAGATTTGCTGAAATTGACTGGCAACGACCGTTTTTCGACCTCACTTTCTAAAAGTGATCATACAGTATTAATGCTTAAGATTTCAGGGATTTTAGGAAGCAAACTGGTTCTTATGGACGGACAACTTTATCTTCAAACAACAGCTGACTAGTGTGACACCTGTGTTTTGACTCTTTACGATTAACAGAGGGGAATTAGGACTTTGCGAGCATATCTTTCTTCTTGATGCTCTTATGCTCCACCGACGCTTGGCCTATTGCCCGCCGAGTAAACTACTTTCTGTGAATAACTGAAATGATGAAATGTTTTCATTCGGAGGTGGTCGGTAATTGAATTATATTTCATCAGCTAGAGTAGCATTATGCATTATTTTAGCCCTAAACAATTTGGAAAATGAAAAAAAAAATGTAACTTTACTTGACTTGAGTTCAGTTTTTCATTTTTAACTGTGTTCGCAGAGTTGTTTAGAGATGCGTTGAATTCATCAATCACCGTGGATTAGTGATTTTTTTTGCCTCTTGAGTTCTTACTTCATTCTGCATATGATAAAACTTAAGATTAATCAGATGCAAACTTTGAAAAACAAGATTAATTAAAATGCCATCATACCAACCATTTTCGGAATCTCTTCTCTTAATTAACTGAAATTGCTTTAAACGACATTTCTTACAACCCATGTCACTGATTCAGTTAAGGATGAGAGTGCTTTTTTTTGTTTATAAGAACATTTTTCTTCATAAATACTATTTTTCTTTGGCCTTCTTAGCTTCAGAAGGAACAACACACAGGCAACGTTGAAAAAAAGGTGATATAAACGCACCCTTTGAAATCATATTTGAAGTTGAAGTTAAAAGTTTATTATTAAATCACATTGCAGCGGCTGCTCCAGCTGAAAAACGTAATATTTACAATCTTCTTACTTAAAAACACTATATTACAATCTTACTAAAATACAAAAATGATATGATGAAATGATTATAAGTGATAAATATGGCATAAATATAATATCTACTAGTAATAACACTTAATCTAAAATATTTAACATTAGTTTGCGAGCCTACACATATTTGACTCAAAGTTTCGTATGCTTCAACATACATAACAGGAATCCGACCGCATCCAGTGATATTTCACAGTTGTAGCGTATTTGATTCTTCTTGTGTGCCTGACCGTTTTTTAACGTCTCAGCTCTTAGCCGTACGCACTTAAACCACCAATTAAGTGAAGCGGCGTGCGAAACGTTAAGTAAAATTTAAGTTCAAAGCCGAGGATGCGTATATTTCTTCTCATGTTTGTCCTCGCTGTTGGTTTTAGTTCGTCGTAAAGGTAAGATGGATGACCAAAGGAAATGAGAATTTACGACATGGTTTACTGATGTGCTGCGTACGGCGCAGGAGAGGTTGAAAACTATCAGTGACCATGAGAAGAATCTAGAACGCTACAACAAAATATCACTATCACTGGATGTTGGGTTTCTGTGATTATGTCTTGAAGAATACGATTCGTTACGTAAAATACTGTAACAGTTTCAATGGCTGATGCGTTACACCGTTGCTTGTGTGTTGTTCATTCTTCTTCGATTCATTGCCCGCAAAATAGTAATACATGTACTAAGTCAAAACGTGAACCGTGACAAAAACGGGTCCTTGAGAAAGGCATGGTGCGTTACTTTTATTGGAGGCAGTGGAGTTCTTTCAGATTGTTTATGTGCAAAGCTCGTTAATTATCTGTTTCCATGAGTGGCAAGGAAATTTATGTTTTCTTGTATTTTATATCAGTCTGTGCGCTCCGATTGGTCCATTGGTCCTGGTACTTTCTTTTTTCTTTGTTTCCTGTGAGTGTTGAAGTAGTAATCTTTGAAAGTGTAAACAGCTCACAATCACGGAGATTCAGACTGTAAAGGAAGGATCGGCGACGCCACAGAGAGGACAAAAATTTGAGGCTTGTGCCAAGGCGACTCTTAGAGTTGGGTCGTTTTTTGATTGGAGCTTTTGTTCAGTCTGTCAAAGCAAAGATGTAATAACCTCTTACTAACAGAGCGCGTGGGCCGTACTGGGGAATATTGACTCGAGATGACCGAGGGCCAATATTCCCAGTACGGTCCCGAGCATTTGAGTTTGGTAAATAGTTTATTTCTGAGTTGCTGTTTGCCTCGGTTTCAAAGCGAGTCCTGGTGCAAAACCATTCAAATCGAAATGAGCTAGTGGTGTATTTTCATGCAAATCAAACTCAATATCATTTGAATGGTTTAGCACCAAGATTCGTTTTGAACCAGAGACAAACAGCAACTTGGAAATGGCCTATCGTTTATTATATGGTATCGTTTCTTTGGGCGATTGGACTGCGTCTTCCATCAGCGAACTTTGAACGGTAACCTTTTACACGTAAAACTAAATTCCGCTTCCTCTAATTGTACTTCTGGGATGAAAAAAAAATTAAATTCCCTATTGAAAAACTTTTTGCGTTTCGCTCAACCTAAATTTCTCGCGAGACAGAAAAAATACGGTAACGGACCCTTTCCGTTGTAATGGTCCGTACTGTAAAATCCTGAATGAAAACCATGTTCCGAGCCTGATGAGAATTGCTTGTCATCTAATAACTGATGAGTGGCGAAAAAAAGGTAGACGAATTGACAACTGGATGTATGAATTGTCAGCTTTTGCCGATCAATGAATCAATCAATCAATTGATTACTTAACTATTTTGGATGCGTACGTGATAAAAGTTACCACCTGAAATACCTAACCGAAATAATCAGCAAATTTGAAGACTGAATTACGTGCTGTTTCTTTCTTTTTTTCTTTTTTTTTAATTATGACTTTTTTAAATATTCAGTGTAGATCTGTTATTAGAGTCGATGTTCTCTTTAACATTTGCTTAACGACCCGTTTCTCTCTCCCTACCTCCACCAGATATCTGAATCTTATATCTTTCTCTTTCTCTCTGTCTGTCTGTCTTTCTAAATAAAACTTAGCAAATGTTACAATTTACAATTCAGTCCCTTACCGCTAATCAGCTACATTAAGCTCGATCCTGTATGCTGTACAATTGTTAGGCAAACTCTAATTCACTTGGCATTGAATAGGTCCCGGATGTGGAGCGCTTCTCACTGGTAACATTGTTGACAAGACAGTTGTAGTAAAAGGATCAGTCAACTCCAGCTTCGACGGAAAACGTGCGTTCCTTAACAGTTCCAATGGGTGGTGTTCCGCCGACGTGGACCCGAATCAATATCTAATAATCAAATTAGGTAAGAGTTAACACAAAGAGGATTTTGCAACATGCAATATTATATTCCGATTCAGCTACAAGGAGAAATATGGGTGCATATGTTGTTGTTGTTGTTGTTGTTGTTGTTGTTTTGTCCTGGTTCACAATTTTTTAAACCAGTTCAATTTTGGTTTTCCTTTATTTCAGATAATGATAATGAATATTAGACAAAGAAAAATGAAAATTGAACTGCTTTGGAAAATTTAATACCAGGAAAAATTCCAAAAATTACTACTTATTTTTGGTAAAAAAAAAGAGTGCATATTTTTGACCATCTAATGCAATGGCACTAAACCTCGGACGGAAGAAGTACTCCTGGACGATAAAACGAGAAGCTTCAACATGACTATGGTCCAGTTATACAAACAATTTATGAAACTCTGCTCCTCATGTAACTAACAGAGAATTTACCCAGCCCCAACCTAAAAACCGAGGCTAACCCTAACAGTTAACTTAATTTTGAAAAACGGAAGCGAATGTTGCGACTTAACGGGACACGTCGTGTTGGATATCAAAATTGTGCGTGAATCAGATTAGTAACGTTTACATTGGAATTCTGGACATGAAAGTGTGTTTCTGCCTAAGGTGGCTTACTACAGTTTTCCGAAGGAAAAGATCAAGATTTTGAAATCTGTGAAATTAAAGCAACAGGATGTCTCTTCTGAAGTGTTAGTCACTGCAATTGATGTAAAATGGAGGGGGACTGGAAACTAGAAATTTCAACGGCCGTTTTCTCAAAAACTAGCCGTATGACCCCACCTCGAATTTTCAGGATTTCCTTGGCGAGAAAAATAATCATGTATCATAAATGTGAATGACAGGAAAATGATAAATATAGTGACCGAGCTCCTGGAGCGGGAACTCGACTAGACATTTCAAAGGCCTTATTCTCAAAACCTAGACCTTACGACCAGGGTTAAAAGTTTGGGAATTAGTAAACAATATGAAGACGAAAGCGTCAACATATTTTTTAAAAGATCTATCGGACAGTTTTTCAGTTATTATCAAACTATACGAAAATCGACGTTTTTCCCATTTGCAAAAAATGTGTCTGAATGATTTTATTATTTATATTTATACATGATTGTTTTTCTTGCTAAGGAAATCCTGAAATTTCAAGATGGGGTCATACGGCTGGTTTTTGAGAAAAAAAACCCTTTGAAATTTCTAGTTTCCAGTCCCCCTCCATTTTTTCTTTGGAAAACTGTAGTAAGCCAGCTAAAAGGGGCTGTGTCACGTTATTTTAGGAGGTTAAGGGAAATCTTTGGTTATTCACGAGTTTAAAACTGGAAAAGGTAATGTGGAATTCCTTTTCTGATAAAATTATCGTTACATCACAAACAAGATGATTCTGAGCAAACACGGGTGATTTGTCATAAACTTGAAAAACGTTGGGCCGATATTGCAATCCGTTTCAATCTTGTCCATTTGTGTCCATCCATGCTTATCTTTCCCTTTGTTGTATAATTTCTTTTATGCAATTTTTATCTCACCCACGAGATCCCTTACATCCTTCATAAACTGGTATTCAGGAAGAGGCTTGTGTTAATTTGATTTCTCACTGTTTCATTTTTCTGCAGCTAAGCCTGCTACTATTACACGGCTTGATATTCAAGGTCGAAGTTCAAGTGACCAGTTTGTCAAGACGTTCACGTTGGGTTACAAAAGCACAAAGGACCAACCACATTTTTATTATTTGGAGGTTTGTTTCGCTGACCAAAGAATAAAGAAGAAATCACATGATGAATAAAATGTATTTTATGATTCAATGATGATACATGCACACTCGATTAGAATCCAAATTCTCTTGGGAGGCCGTAGAACCTGTGCTCTCGCAATAGTTGCCTACCATGCTCGGTTACTGAGCCAAAGGAAGAAGTCCCCAAACAAAGCTGACAGCTGAACTGACATGCTTACTGCTCTTACAATGCGAAATCATGGAATTTTTGCAATTGGAGCATGTTAATTTTAAATGGTATTTGGGTAGGATGTATTTTGATGGCCCTGTCTGATCATAACGCAGGAAGGAATTTTGATTAAGGAATGAGTTTTGTATGCATTGTGTTGTGCTGGCATGAGTTTCCTAGAATTATTAGCTAGCATCATTTAGTGAAGCGTCAATTCCTTTCGCGTTTGAAAGCCAGTGCCTCTAGCCACGAATCAATGGAGGAAGCATATTCAAGGCCCCTGTTGTGAAGTAGCATTTTAGAGATTCACTTGAATGAACAAGACATACGAAGCAAACGTCAATTTAACACATCAGTCAGTATCAAGCTATATAACGGGAGTGAAAGGAAGGATTAAATACTACTCTCCCTATAACGCGCCACATTGACTGAGTTTGATCAGAAATTCATTTATTCCTTGGCATTTCTTGACCAATAGAGCCTTGCCGAATTGATAACCATTCACAGGATTAATGATGTTTTTGGTTGCTTAATTATTTATCAGAAAAAGTTCTTTGCAACACCTTCATCTGGAGATGAAATAGTCCACTTTCAAGTTAACACCACTGTAATGCATGCCGTGGCATTTTATCCTAGTGATTGGAATGGACATATTTGCATGAGAGTAGAACTTTATGGGTGTGTTCGAGGTATGTCATTCTGCAGCTCAGCTCTTTCTAGAGGACATATTTCTGCTCTAGATGAATTTCCAATCCCACTGAACCAAAGAGTTATGCGTTGGTATAAATGTAGTTAACATATTTTTCAAGAATTGTGCTGTCCTTCTTCAGAGCAGTGCACCATATAGCCTTCCTGATAAACCTTAGTCCACTCTTTCAAAGGCCTTCTTGATTAAATCAGACTGATAATTAGTTGGGCTAGACTAAATGGGAAAGTTTTGAGCTTCTATCCCTGTTTACCCATTTACCAGTTCGCACAGAGATTCAGTTACTCTCTCCTCTGAGTAAGGATTCTTCCTTTGTTTTAACAGTAAACCGCTAAGTTAACCCCACAACTCAGAAATTAACAAGTAAAAACGAATATCACATGAATGAGGTCTACTCATAAGTACACAATTCCTTAAGATTAAATTGTTGCTCAAAACTATCATCATCGTCAACAACGTACAGCAAGACCAACAACAACAGTGATATAATCCGAAGATCGAGGGTTCAACTCTCACCCGCGGTACAGAGTTTTTCTCTGTTTTTTTTTTTGGTGGGCTCACCTCCCGATCGCTAGGGCTAATGCTCAGGTGGAATGCAAGGGAACATATAGAATTTCAGCTTACATAACCATAGTTCGTTCGGTCAAAGAACAATCCCTTCTCACGACAACTCTCGCTTGAACGATTTCACTGCAGTCGTTTTAAACCGTATGCTTTGTATTTCAAGCATGACTTTCCACTCCTAAAGTATGCTCACGAGTATTATGATTTCTTCAACAGTAAATGGTGGCTATACTCCTTGGTCAAAATGGAATTCCTGTTCCACTTCGTGTGGCAGTGGCACCCAAGTTCGTCGCAGAGAATGTTCCAATCCAGCACCTGCAAACAATGGTCAGAACTGTTCAGGAGAATCAAGCCAGGAACGAGATTGTGTTGGAACTTCTTGCCCTGGTAGGTTTCCATGAAAATCCGCATTTGCCCATTCGTTCTTTCGTCCGTCAAAAAGCAATAATTTCATTCGGTCAAACAAGAATCCCTTCTCACGACAACTCTCACTTGAACGATTTCAGTACTTATTACTCTTCAAATTATATATGATATTACTCTTGAATGCAGACCGTTCTTAATAACAATCGTTTAAAACCGTATGCTTTGTATTTAAGCACGACTTTCCACACCTAAAGTCTGCACACGTTGTTTTCTTCACAAGGATTAAGTATAATGATTTTCCACAGTGGATGGTGGTTATACGCCTTGGTCAGACTGGAGTTCCTGTTCCAATTTGTGTGGCAATGGAATCCAAGTTCGTCGCAGAGAATGTTCCAATCCATCCCCTGCAAACAATGGTCACAACTGTTCAGGGGAATCAATCCAGGCACGAGATTGTGTTGGAACTTCTTGCCCTGGTAGGTTTCCCAGAAAATCTTCATATGCCCATTCATTCTTTCATCCATCAAAAAAGCAAGCATCTCCGGGATGTAAATCTTTTCAGTTTTGCTGTGTGGTATTTTAGGCGGTAAAACAAAAAAAAACATCCTGAGAAATCGAAACGCTTTTCCGCTAAGTAATGGGCGAACGGTCGGCTGCTGTAAGGAAACTAAAGGATATAACCAACTCATTTACGTCATTATCGTCATCATCATCTTCATCTTCACCAACATTATTCGCTCATTGCAAGAGTCTATTACCCAAGAGTAAGAATCTGGTATCAGGTTTGTCCCCTTTAGCGTCAGAAAATAGTTTATTTTTAAAACCAAGTTTTGCGGGGAAATAAACAATAAACCAAACCGGCTTTCCAGGGGTGAAGATTCTTTTTGTATTGTATTTGTATTATAACTTAGCCTTCACATTTAAATGATATGGAAATACCTGAAATAAACCGTTTTATTTCCAAAGGGTTTGAATTGATTATTGAGTTGGCCCATTGTTTATTTTTCAGCGAAATTAAAACCTGGTTTAGCCCCGTGCAAACGGACGCAACTTTGTTACAACATTGCAACTCCTTACAATGTTGGCCAACAACTCCTTACAATGTTGGCCAACAACTCCTTACAATGTTGGTCAACAACTCCTCACAATGTTGGTCAACAACTCCTTACAATGTTGACCAGCAACTCCTTACAATGTTGGCCAATAACTCCTTACAATGTTGGCCAACAACTCCTTACAATGTTGGCCAACAACTCCTTACAATGTTGACCAGCAACTCCTTACAATGTTGGCCAATAACTCCTTACAATGTTGGCCAACAACTCCTTACAATGTTGACCAGCAACTCCTTACAATGTTGGCCAATAAATCCCAATGTTGGGAGTTGTTGCTTCCGTTTGCCGGGGCCTTAAAAATATACACTTTCCTGACGCCGATGGGGACTAAGTCAATTCAGGTAATTCTTACTCTTGCGTGATGGACCCTTGCTCATTGTAGCCTTCATGGCAACGAAAACTCTGACCGCACGTAGCCTCTTCAACATGTCAAAAAAGTCTTCTTGTCATCCACGGCAAATGTCCCTTGTCCATTCCTATATGTTTTTGAATGCGAAAATCAAAAGTTCATGCTTTGACGCCCAAACAGATCCTTATTTTGTAAAAAAAAATAGTTGTACTCATATGATGGCCTTAAGGTCCTATGGCTAAACTTTATTTTCTTTTTATTTAACAGTTGATGGTGGCTTATCTAATTGGTCAAAATGGACCCCCTGCAGCCGAACATGTGGAACTGGCATCCAATTGCGATTTCGAAGATGCACAAAACCTCCCCCAAAGTTCGGTGGGAAATTATGTGAGGGAAACTCGTCACAAGGTCGGACGTGCCAACTGATGCGGCATTGTCAAGGTATAAAGATGCCAGTACTATTAATTAATTCCTACTGAAGAACAGGTTCATCCTTCACGTGTTTTTCTCGAATTACTACTATTTTGTTTGTATGCACGCGCAATGAGGGGATATTTGACAAACAAGCAGTCAAGTAATTAGATGCGCGCGGACTTCAGTAAATCAGTGTTACGAAGTGTCCCCTTCACCTTTTCCCCAACTTCAACATCACTCGTGTCTCGGAATACAGACAATTAACGTCGCAAAGTGTCCCCCAAAGGCTAATCCTCAATTAAGGATAAACTGCTACATTTACCCTGACGTAAAAATAAGGCTAAGCTTTAGCCTAGGCTTATATTTGCAAGTAGGCAGGAAATGCTTAGATTTAAAGGTCAAAATTGGGCTTGCATTTAATTACTTGCATTTCCGGACACAAGTGTGGCTTGGACACTTGAAGGTCTACGGCCTGAAATCATCGCTTGATAACATTTGTTCTTCCCTCTTTTCTTTTGCCAAACCATTGGAGATATGTTCGTGGCCTTTGTTGTGTCAGAAAAAATGATAAAGAAAGAAAAGTAATAATGTTAGCGGGCGGCCGTAATTACCAAAGGCAAGAGTGGTGGAAAGATTGTTAATTAACATCAGCTCACTTTATGTTATAGACGCGTGGCGACACTTTTCTGAATTTCTAGTTCGTCTCCATTCAATTGTTTTTACTAGGACGAATTCAGTTGCAGTATTTTCCGGGTTTTGAAATCTACAATTAAAAAGTCCTAAAATGATTAAAATTTGTAAATTAAATTATTTTGTATTCTATTTCATGTTTGCAATAATGTTTTTTAACATAGAGGATATTACATGGCCATGTGGAGATACCTAATCGCGAACAAGTGAAATATTTTTCAACACGAGAAAACAAATTTCATATAGAAGCAGCCACGTAATATTCTATTTATTATATAAACACCAATGAAATACTAAATCATTTCACAAAAGGTATGGAAAGGTGCTATTTTCATATGTAACCATAGCAACAGTGATCTTTTCACATGTGAAGATATCATGTTTTCGCACAAAAGCTCACTTGGTATTTTATTGGTGTTTATATAATAAAGGAAACTATTAAAGTGTCCCTGTGACTAAAAAAGAGATTCACTAAGTGACCCAAGTTTTTCTTGAAAGAGCTGGATCGAGGAGAAAATGATGTCAAAAGCTCGCTAGTTTGAGAATGCAGAATTAATATGCAGCACAAGAGTTTTGGGCTTTCGGACTTTTAAACTCGTGCTTTGCATGTATAATAAGCTGCATTCACACGCTGAAATTTACAGCTAGTGAGCCTTTGATGTTTACCACTTTTCCCTTGATCCAACCCTTTGAGGTCCAATTGGTCAGTTTTGAATGTGAGTGCTGGCAGATCGTGAAATCAAAAACTTATGCTCACAGTAAATGGCCTTTGGATAAAAATCTAAACTCAAAATTTTTTCAGTCAGGTGTTAAGCAAGCACTTTCAAAAACTGAAGAAAAAAAGGAAGCGACCTTTTTTATCACAGGGGCACTTTAAATCGTATCATGCAAATTACTGGGAATTCATATCTTCTGTGTTTATGAAATCAGACTATCTAAAGTCCTTTCATTTTTGTGGCCAGTTGAATTCAACTTTCCCAGATCCAGGGAATATTCTAATGATCTTTTCTTTAAATGTTAATTGGGTCAGAAATTTGGAAATAATGGTATCCCTGCTGAATGGGTCAAAAATTCTGAACCCTTTTCCTTCCCTGTTGAATGGGGTCAGAAATTCTGAACCCTTTTCCTTCTCTGTTGAATGGGGTCAGAAATTCTGAACCCTTTTCCTTCTCTGTTGAAGGGGGTCAGAAATTCTGAACCCTTTTCCTTCCCTGTTGAAGGGGGTCAGAAATTCTGAACCCTGTTCCTTCTGTTGAATGGGGTCAGAAATTCTGAACCCTTTTCCTTCTCTGTTGAATGGGGTCAGAAATTCTGAACCCTTTTCCTTCTCTGTTGAATGGGGTCAGAAATTCTGAACCCTTTTCCTTCTCTGTTGAAGGGGGTCAGAAATTCTGAACCCTTTTCCTTCCCTGTTGAAGGGGGTCAGAAATTCTGAACCCTGTTCCTTCTGTTGAATGGGGTCAGAAATTCTGAACCCTTTTCCTTCCCTGTTGAATGGGGTCAGAAATTCTGAACCCTTTTCCATCTCTGTTGAAGGGGGTCAGAAATTCTGAACCCTTTTCCTTCTCTGTTGAAGGGGGTCAGAAATTCTGAACCCTTTTCCTTCTCTGTTGAAGGGGGTCAGAAATTCTGAACCCTTTTCCTTCTGTTGAATGGGGTCAGAAATTCTGAACCCTTTTCCTCCCCTGTTGAATGGGGTCAGAAATTCTGAACCCTTTTCCTTCCCTGTTGAATGGGGTCAGAAATTCTGAACCCTTTTCCTTCTCTGTTGAATGGGGTCAGAAATTCTGAACCCTTTTCCTCCCCTGTTGAATGGGGTCAGAAATTCTGAACCCTTTTCCTTCTCTGTTGAATGGGGTCAGAAATTCTGAACCCTTTTCCTTCTCTGTTGAATGGGGTCAGAAATTGTTAACTCTTTTCCTTCTCTGTTGAATAGGGTCAGAAATTCTGAACCCTTTTACTTCTCTTTTGAATAGGGTCAGAAATTCTGAACCCTTTTCCTTCCCTGTTGAAGGGGGTCAGAAATTCTGAACCCTTTTCCTTCTCTGTTGAATGGGGTCAGGCTGATGGTGTAAGATCATATATTTTGTCGAACTAATTTTGCAGTTCAGAGTGAATTATGGAATGCCGTCTTGAATTTGTGTAACGAATCTTCATCTCCGAGCAAACAGTGCAAATAAGCGGCGGTTAAAGGCAGTAATTTTGTAATTCCGCTTAGATTTCAGTTTTCCCTAGTAGCTAATTTGGCATCCTTTTCCGAACTACAGTAAGAGATTACTCCGTTCAACAAACAGTTTCTGACAAGATATGCTAGTTTACTCGTAAAGATATGGGATTTTCAGAGTTAACCTCATGGCTTTCTCCGAAAACCGCTAAATCGTAATGCCACAATTTAGTTTGGAACGCGTTATCACAGCTTAAAGTACACCAGTCCTAAACTCAAATAATTTTCGGTTACAATATTAATCTCCCCACCAAAAGCAAATGTGTTTTTTTATCTGCCGGGCAAGACACGCAAATGTATCAAGATTAGTAGTAATTTGGACCCACGACCGTGATGTCTATTCTCGATTTAACGTCACAAACTGTTTTGCATTCCTGTTTTCAAAGTAGCCGTTTGTGACGTAGTCGGGGATTGACCTTCTGAGCGCTAGCTTTCACGTGTAGTGTCACGTGACTTTTGATGTAAACAAACCTCGAAAGTTCGGACATTCGAGAAGATCGGACATACAACACACAGTGAGATGGTGTGGCGAGCGGATATGAAATGTTAGATTCGTTTTGCGTTTGACTTCGAAATGATGCAACAGAGACACTGGTCACTTCGATGGTTAGCATTTGGTGTAGGACACGATAGTTTTACACTCGTATTTCGACAGGATTGGTCAGCGCGGGTGAGTCTGGTTGTTCCATCTTCGATCGCTGGGCCGACGGAAACGAAATGCATTCCTCGCCTTATGTTATTTACGAATTTACCATTGTGTATCAAAATTGTCATAAATATTTTCACTTTAAGGTCGGTAATAAAACCGAATAAAAGTGACTTATTAGCTGCATCAGAGACAGTAGTCATTTCCACCGTTTATTGCGAGTTGCAGAATTCTCTCGACTAAAAGGCGTGCTTCCCTTACACGTAAAAACGATTCCCGATTCCCAAAATCATAGGTAAGAAACTTGAATGGTGATCTGATCAAGGTTTTTTGCATTTTTTGCCGAAGTTATAGCAATCGAGAGGCGGAAAACGAAACACGCGGATAATGGCATGACTCATCTCAGTGACTCGTTTGTGTGTTCAAAGGACAGTCAATACACTACTAGTTGTATAGTAGTCTACACTTTGTTGTTGAGCTATTTAACAATTATTCCTCGAGCACGAATGGGCTCTGAGTCAATAGCCCATGAGGCCGAAGGCCGAATGGGATATTGACTCAGAGGCCATGAGGGCGAGAGGAATAATTGTTTTAGTAAAATCCAACTAGTTGGTCAAAAAAATATCGAGACAAAACATCTCTCGCTAGTTAAACCTAAACTTTTATTGTTGTTTTGGTTTTCAAAGCCGGCGCTTTTCGCTACTAGTGGGCTATAACAAATAGCCTACTAGTAGCTCAACCAATCAGAACGCAGCATTGATAATAGACCACTAGTTGGATTTTACTAAAATTATATATCGTGCATACCATTGACCATGGGATCAATGCAGCGTTGGGCCAATGCAAACTGAAAATGCTTCTTCATTGAAGTTGAGGAAAACTAATAATAATAATAATAATAATAATAATAATAATAATAATAACAATAATAATAATAATAATAATAATAATAATACTAATAACAATACGCCTAGTCCCGAAAGCGGTTACAACACAAATCAATACAGATACAGTAAATTGTAAGCATAAAGTATAATAAATAGTTTATTGTTTCATGTTCTCTTTCCTTCTCCTCTTATCCCTTTGTCTCTCGTATGCATTCACATGCTGACTCTGGAACTGTAGCAAACAGGACTGCTTGCTGTTGTTAGATGGACTGATTCAGCGTTTTTAACTTAAGGCTCAATGACAGAGGAGGCTCGATTTACACACACTCAAATCACATTTATTCGGTTTTATTACTGACCTCGAAGTGCACAAATATATAACAATTTAAAGACATGAAGGTATTCGTAATAACCAAATCTAAGGAATACATTTCGTTTCCGTCCGCCTAGGGATCGAAGATGTTCAAAACCTGACTCACCCCCGTAAATCCTGTCGAAGACGGAAGTAAGAGTGTAAAACTACTGCGTCCCACATCAAATGCTAATCATCGAAGTGACTTGTGTCTTTGTTGCATCATTTCCATGTCCAACGCAAAAAGAAACTAACATTTCACACCTACTCGCCACGCCATCTCACTATGTGTTATATGTCCGATCTTCTCGAATGTCCGAACTTTCGAGGTTTATTTACATCAAAAGTCACGTGACACTACTCGTGAACAGAAGGTCAATAGACCCATGCCTCTCACATCACGAGGTCGTTGGTTCAAATTACTGTTTGTTCTGTCGCGTTTACGTGGCTTACACGGTACAGAAAAGAAACTAAATTCTGCGTAAAAACGGTGACATATGTTCCCTTTGGATGGGGAGATGTATATTAGGAACGAAAAATATTTAAGTTTAGGTGCGCTTTCAGTCCACTTTACTCAGTGAGTGATACATTTTTTAGAAGGTGGGCATACCGTAATAATGACTCTTTCCTGGCTAACTGAAAGCTTTTCCTCTTGATTGTCGAGACAGTCATTAGGAGATAGTGATAGACAACGAGGGGAACATACTTTCAACCACAGAAAATATAGTTTCTAAGCAAGGCGTATTGGTCTCTCTCTTTTTTGCGTTCGCTGGGCTGAAGAGCACGGGAAAAAAAGACCTATATCATGAGTCGAAACTCACTTTGATCCAACCGCCGTCACAACCTTGGACGGCACTCTTCAAACCGCAAACCCCATGATATACTTACGCCCGCTCTGTACCCCTGTTGTTAAGTGAGCCCCGTGACACATGTCAATATGAAATATCACGTGAGGATTCGGTCGCTAAACAACCGCCGCGCATGCTCAACACAGTGAGCCTCGACCCAAGGCAGAGGTCTCTTTTCCGTAAAAGTCAACCCAGGCAACGGGAAAAAAGGAGCGCTGCTGGCAGGGAAGGCGTGTTCAGAAAAGGACTTTTTAAAGTGATCATTTATTTTCTTTATTTTCGTATTTTTAACTTTATTTTTGCAGTTCAACAGTCCTCAAATAGTGGCAAGAGAAATGACAAATACTGTAAGTAAAATATTATGTTTTCTCAAGAGCCTATTACACGAGAGTGAAAATCTGGTATTAGGTTTGTCCCCATCGATGTATAGTCCTGTTCCGGGACTCCCTCTTACCTCGCCCTGAAAATGGGCCTGGAACCCAGGCGGGAAAAGAGAGAGTCCTGTATTACTTGCAGGCGCATGCTCGGAATGACGCCATTTTTTCCCCCGAAACTGAGGAAAAAACCATATTTGGAAAAAGATTCCTTATTTGGGCATAGTGCTTTTACACTGGATACATGGGGATAATGTGAAAGTAAATTATAACGCCAAGTTTCTGGAGGCAATTGATTTCGCCTTCACTTTACCTTTGTGCTTAAGGCGGAACAACCGCAAGCTATTCGTGCAGTCGTTACCGGTAATGATGGTTTTGTTAAACCTGCAACAGGATTTGGGAAGTCTGTTTGCTACATGGTTGTTCCTTTAATATGTTTGCGATTTTCTTCGATCCGAGTCCGATGTTAGTAGGCCATTTCCGAGTTCATGTCTGCCTCCTCTTTAAAGCGAGTCTAAGTTTTTCTTATGATAATTAGTTTTCTTTCATATGTAAAGTAGAACCAATTACCATCACAAAAACTTTGCACTTAGACTCGCTTTGAAGAGGAGGCAGACATGGACTCGGAAATGGCCTATTGTAAGTCAGTCCTTCTTATCGTGAGTCCCAATCGTGGAAGATCAGATGGATGACATACGGAAGTATGGAATTTCGTGCCTGAAACCCAACTGAACACCTGCATGATGCTGGCGCAGAAAGCTATCAAATTTTGATTTAATTGCTCTCCCGAGACTCACTTGAAACTTACAAATATACTGTAGGTCGGGGATGTGAATCGCTCAACGAAGACTAATAAATCTCCTGCTGGAACTCTTGTTTATTGTTCATTACTTCTGTCGATCTAGTTATGTGATAATTGCACTGATCCAGTGTATATATATTTCAGTTGCCCAGTAATTATTGAAACTGTGATTGTTTCAGGAGTTTACGCCTACCAATTTTTTTTCAAAATCAGGCACAAATTTTCTGGATACCCAATATAAAATAGTCAGGTGAAAAATGTCGTAAATACTCTCAGTTTTATCAGGAATAATACACAAACACTGGTGACACACGGCGTATTTTTTTTTTAGTAATTAGAGAAGAGTAATTTACTCAGACTATTAATTTTTCCTTAGAATAATTCTTCAAAGCAAATTGTTGCATTAAATCTTTCTTTCCTCACAAGGACAGACTTAGGGCCGTGGCCAAATGGCTAAGGTCTTATGTAGAGCTGGCTGTTGAGACTGCAGTGATTTTTATATCGGAAAAGCTAAAAGACGATTGCATGACACAAAAACTGAGCATTATTCCTGATAAAGTTAGATAAAAAGTTAAAGGAAGTTGAATCACAACCTGGACTATTTGTTTCTTTACATACCAGTTTGTGTTGATAACGCAATTATGAAGCAATAATTTATACATATATATGCACAGTTAATTATCGATTATTCGGACGTTAATTGTCACGATTTTTTTTTTTCTGGTCAAAATTTGTTCGTGAATATTAATTAATAACGATGAAATAATGCTACTTAATAGCATGTGTCACCTTGCTTTTATCGTTGCTACTTAAAAGCACTTTCCTTCTGAAACTCATTGTTAGAGGTAAAGTACTGCAGATAAATAGAGGATATTACATGGCCGCGCGGGGATACGAAATTTATCTTCGAGTGCTGCAAGTATCTCTCACGAGTGAGCGAAGCGAACGAGTGAGAGATACTTTCAGCACGAGAAGATCAAATTCGTATCCCCAAGCGGCCATGTAATGTTCTGTTTATTATACAGATATTGATGAAATGTCTAGATTTAAAAAACAACTTGTTTTATGCAGTTTCGAAATGATGAAAAAGTGGTCACCAACCGCTAAAACACGCATGTTGTGTAACATGAAACAAGATACGAAAGTTATGAAAAACAAATCATGATAATGTCAAATTTTGCAATAAAAATGTTAATGTAGTAGAGAAGAATTAGAATGAAGGACAAAAGTATCTTATAATGAAGAGAAAGCTCGCTTTTTATTTGCTAATCGTCTTGGTTACCATGATAACACCTATATCCTCACATGTGAAAGATAAAAATGATATGTTCACTGCGTGCGGTGAAGATATGATTTTTTAGTAAAAGGAGAAATCCTGGTATTTCATCAATATATATATAATAATATGAAATTCTAACTCCGAGCTGTTTTGTCGCCTATTGAAATCCTATGCTATATTTACTAGTTCAGCCTTTGCATCGATTTATTGCGATCTTCTTTCGGTCGTTACATTTATTCGGCAATAATTTTCCAACATCACTGTGATCGGGGTTTTTTCTCCTCGTTAGGTCACGACGAGGGATAATGTAGATGTTCTCTTTCCTGACACTGCAAATCACACAGTAATTTTCATATACGATTTTTTGTCGGAGTTTCAAGGTTCCCTTTATTTACATATCCAGCCTGGCATCTAATGCAATATGATTGGTTCATTCCGAGCATGCGCCTGCAAATAATACAAGACTCTCTCTTTTCCCGCCTGGGTTCCAGGCCCATTTTCAGGGCGGTGTAAGAGGGAGTCCCGGAACAGGACTAATCGACACCAAAAAGGTGTTTATCTTTGGCCAAGTTTTGCGCGAAAATAAAAAGAAAATAGGCCCAGGCGACTAATTCAATGTTGTACCCAAATCAAATATCCCTCGGGGGTTAAGATTCTTGGTGTGTTTATTTTTATTTATTTTATTTTTGCAATTTAATGGCATCAAAGGTAATACATACTAATAAGAATAATATTAATAGCCATATGGATAATCCGTAAAGGAGTCCAGGACCCCATAAAAAAACAGATCACCAATGAATATATACTAATACGAAATACGAAAATACAGTAGCAAAGTCGAAATAAAATCAATAATTCAACAATGGATAACTAATTTAATGTATTGTCCAATACAAACGTCTTAACTCCCCGCTTAAAAATATTTGCACTTACTGCCCTACGAATATCGTAGGGCAGAAGAATCCAGGAGTCAACTATCCTGTGAAAAAGACTGTATTTGAGTGGATTTATTCTTGCATATTTCTTTTTAAGAGATAAATCATCATATTTCCTAAATGAATAATGATCAGCATCAGAATAAAAATCAACGAAAGAATCAATATTGATATTACTTATTCCATTGAGAGCTTTATATAAAAAAAGTTACATCAGCTAGAATTCTCCTATTTTGAAGTGACATCAAATTTAGCTTCTTTAAACGAGTCTCATAATTGTTCTTAGTCTTCAAAATGAACGTGGTTGCTCTTCTTTGTACTTTTTCAACTCTCCTTGGCTTGATTTTAAAATGAAGGAAGGAGGTAGCATGCAATAATTTTGAAGCGAAAAACATCGCAATTACCCTGGCAGTTCTTAGAAAAACTAAGATGTTTGAAAATACGAGAATTCTCTTATCCTGAAAAGCGTCCTGCTCACTTAAACGTGCGTAAAAATGCCTGTCGGTTTCACCAACGTATTTTATTTATTTTTTCAGTCATTCCAATGGTATTGCTAACAGTGGCTCTCATATTGTTCGTTGTCATCGCTGTTGGTGTTTTCTATTCAGGAAAAGTGATGTGGAAAAGGTAAATTAAAGTCCATATTAGGGCCGTTTATACGAGAGAAAATAAGCCGCGGCTTTCCCTGGCCGCTGCTTACATAAGACGCGAACACCCCCTATAAATGGTACAAAATCTACGTTCACGGCCTTCTCAAGCCGCGGCTTATCCTGGCCTGGGAGTTTATACTCGTATAAATAGTTCCTTTCGCGTATTATGTACGCCGCGGCCAGAGTAAGCCGCGGCTTATTTTCTCTCGTATAAACGGCCCTAATGTCCCACAGTACTAGCAAGCAACCGGTCACTGAAAAGGAAATGTATTAATTAAACTTATCATGTCCGCTCACTTTGTTTTACGTCAAATGACTAATATATGGATTTTCAAACCTTAAATGATGTATCTGAAATGAAGCGAGTCTTGATTTTGATTTGCTGGCGTTGCACTCGGAAAACGAGAAATAGA
>NC_090875.1:15848403-15860903 GCF_036669935.1 Montipora foliosa
GAGCAATGGCATGTGTGGCCCACCACTGTACTTTTCATTTCTCTGTTTCAATTACTGCGCCATAAGCCATGGCCAGATAGTTGGGAAAGACTTGGGGAGCTCTTCGACAAGCTGTACAACTTGTGCATTAGTAAGGAAACTAAATTGCTTCAGTTCCTGAACTGAGGCTGCAGTTGGCTGCAGCGCTTGAACTTGCATTGGGCAGCATAAGCGTGAAGACTTAAATGCATGGACTGTATCATGGAATTGCACGCTGAATTTCTGCTGGTGAAAGCGGAACCCCAGGTTGATGCACTCCTTTGCTTGAGCAACCAACTGGTTGTACAACACCATATTTCCACCTGCATGTTTGTGAGCCTTGGCCTCAGTGTTGGCATATGATTCAACAGCTATTGCATTGGCTAATGCTGACAAACGCTCATAGCAGCTAAATACTAACGGATCATCCCCTTCAAGATAGTAAGTTACCTTAACAAAGTGCTTGCCAGCGTCATTCATAGCAGCAAGCTCATTGTCAAAGTCTCTGGCAGTGACTGGGTCATCAAAATATTGCTAATACACGACACGCCTGCACGACAAACAAGAGAAAGGTTCTCGTTTCCCCTTGAAGGCTCTACATCGCCAAAAAACTCCATCACGTGTAGTTTTTGTGAGAGTAGGAGCTACGCTATTTGTGGTAACATGGCAACGTGAAAAATAGGAATATATTAGTTAAATGAAAAGCTTTCGTTAATACCATGAGGATTAAGGGTGCCGATTTGGAAGATGAATTCTTGTTCCAGATTTTTGCGGCTTTCCGTCGTACCTAGATGTTCCTAGATGTACCTAGATGTAGGGAAAGGCCGCAGATAGCCATGTGTTTTTTGGAGTGGTTAGGGAGAAATGACGAGCGACTGGCTTACATGCATCCTTGTCATTCTTCTCAACATCGAGAAGGTGTTCGCGGAATCGGTCACCGCGAACACTGATACGTACTGATAGCGTTAGCCGGCTAAGTTAAGCCGTTGTTACACTTTAATTTGAACCTCTTAGCTTAGCTGAAACATATGTGCAACCGCGTTACAAATCTAGTTTCTGCAGACGTTGCACCGTGTAACATAAAGTCGAAACTTGTTCGGGAACGTTGAAACTAGTCTCGAAATGTTGTTACTAGATTCCCACAAAACAAGTTGATACTAGTTTCATGGTCTTGGCCGGTTTCTGATTGGCTTACCCAGCGGATATAGCGTGACGAGACCAAGCGAGACCACTTTCACGAATAAGGTGTTAAGGCCCGGGCAAAGCATAGTTAATAGAGGAGACTGGTTTGGAAGCTCGGCAAACATCAAAGGAGCAAACAATAATGCCAAGATTTAGGTTGGAAAATCCACGACCGTGCACAATCTTTTGTTTTGCGCTCGTACATCATGCATGAATTACGTAACCAACACGTTTCTATTGGTTAGTTCCTCAGTACGGAGTAAATAACTATTGTGTTTTGTTCACGGTCAAGGCTAAAAAAGAGAACAAAAACATACAACAAAAAAATTTGTTGGGTTTCATAACCATTCCCGTCTATTAATTAACTAGGGGCAGACGTATTCAACATTTGCTTCAACATCCGTTCGATTTTGTTGAACAGTGATGTTGAAACCGTTGAATCAAAGTTGAATAGATGTTAAATGAGTTCAACGGCGTTTAAACGTTTCTTCAACAACCATTCAACATTTCTTTGATTTGAATCAAATGTTGATGATGTGCTGAAACCGTTTGTCCACCCAAGCAGTCACTGATCGTTGAACATCGTTCACCAAAATCGAATGGATGTTGATGCCGTTTGCCCGTGTCTGTACACGGTTAAACTCTTGTTTTTATCAGCAATGCGATCGTTGCGATCGTTGCAGAAGTAGAAAGCGGTTATACTTTTCATTAAATCTGTTTCGCAACGGAAGTTCAGAAAAGTTTCACGAAACTATGTTACACGGTGCAATGCCTCCTAAACTCGTTTCGCAACGCCATTGCACACAAGTTTCAACTAAAAGGTTTCAACGAGTAACTGTGGCTTTAGCTTGAATATGGGATAAATATGTGTATCCATAAATGACAATCGTAATGAATTTTTATGGTGCATTTCCTATTCACATATTCATAATTATGCGCTTTTACAAGTAAACAATCTGACATCACCATATACAGCATAAACATGCAGTAATGATTACACGGTTAATGTAAAGTGATTATAAAAGTGTATCCGTTATTCGTTTTGCATTCTTTCATGCTCATGTTGTGTACTAGTTATTTATTAATCCCATGAGTCCGAGGGCACGTTAATTTCACACGTGTGTTCAAAGTTATACAAGCGAAATTAATATTTTATTGCTCAAGGGCATATTGCGATTACGTGTTAATTAATCACATAACGAGTGAACTCATTGATGGAAGCCAGTTCAATGTCGCGACAAACGGATAAAAAATGGCCCCGTATGTTATTATGTAATTACTGACTAATAGACCAAGGCACCATGACGTCATAGCTCAAAAATTCACCACCAAGCCTCGTTTGCACAACATTATTCACATCATCTGGACACTGTCCTTTACAAGTTTTTTTTCCCCCTTGGGATTCAGTTCAAGCTAAAATTTGCAAGTTTGATTTTCGAATTCAAGTCTTGGTTGTGAAATCATCTAGGCAGACGTCACGCACAAGGGCAATTAAACTTATGGTCGTTTAGTGATTATCAAGTCTACAGAGCTGATCATATGCTTGTTATTATGAGCAACAACGAATCGATATCCCGGAAAATTCGTGTTTTACCAATTTTCTTATCGTAAAAAAAAAAACAAAAAAAAAAACAAATGGGATCAATTCGAATGCCTCTTACCACTCCGTGCTTTTATAGATTTTTTTTTCTTTTGCTAGTATTATATTCCCTTTTCTCTTGCACCGTACGTTTTGTATTTAGCAGTGCAAAAAAGTTAAATTAGGTTTACAGAAAATTCCGAGTGCGCCATTCATTATGAATTCCGCATATTCAATCAGGCGTTCCACGATTTTTTGTCTTGGTTGTTTTGGCAGTCCGTGAACAAGCCTGGCCGTGACGAGGAAACAAGGGAGCGCTGACATTTGGTGATCGCGTTATTATGGCTCCTATTGTTTTAAGTTATAGAGCAAACTGCAGATTTGACCTCTATTGTTGGAATTTAGCGGCGAAGATATTGAACTCTGAATACAAAAGCTGTTATATCTCGATCTCATTCAAGACAGCTCTATAAATATCTCGTTTCAGCGCTCGCTTGCGACCATATTTTCTAACCCGGAAGAAAACCTCTTCAGTCCTAATGAAATATGTTTTCAGCGCTGCTTACGACGAACTTTAGACCCTGAATAGGCCTTTGTCGATATACATTAAAATTCAGCTTGAAAGAGAGTTTTAGAGGACAAAGACAAAGGAAAGTGGATGTTATGTAAATATCTTTCACACTCATTCCAACGTGATTCTACTGTTTTTGTTCTCACTGCCTCACTGTGAAGCTGAATAGTTGGTATTTCGGAAAATGGCCTATTGCCACTCGCAGCTGATGAAGGGGAATCTTTGTTTGCACTTTTTGCCTAATTAGCATTGGCCAAGCGTTTTCTTCAGTCTCTCATATCAGCCAAAAAATCATTACTGAATATTGAAAGCGCATAATGAGCTATCCCGGAAACTTTGATTTGCCCGATAATCTCGAAATAACGCCACTTTGAAAATTTGAAATTTCACAAAGAATGTATGGGCTCATTAGTATAGGGCGCCGATTGTAAATAAATTATTTACCATGAATTAGCGCTTTTGCCACCCAAGATTTTATGACTCTTTGATCGAAGGCTAATAATTAACTCGCTCGTTATGAAAGCCAAACTGAAAGACTTACAATTGGAGATTTAACGAAGTTTAGCACGGTCTTTTACCTTTTGATGTCAATTTGTGAATAGCATGATGCCTTTTGTTAGCAAACTCGTATGTTAATGAGACAAATTGTTCTGTTTAGCAAAGATTCACCTCGACAAATGCTCTTATTCTGATTCAGTGCATAGCAAGCAATTTATTCACCTGTGATATCCAGAAGGGCTTAAAAAAGACCAGAAATCGACGACTTTCAACAGTTATTGATTTAATTCAGCCCTGCCCTCTCACAAATCCTCAATGAGAAAAAAAAATAATTCCATTTTTAAGTAGATCAATCGCCTGCATGTCTAATGGCAATGGAATATCCAAAAGAAGAGCAAAGGGTTTGAACCATGTTTACATGAAAGTTTCTAAAAACAGCATAACATTGATTGCACTTGATTGCACTGTGAAATGTTTCGTGTAACTTTTTCCTTCACAATGACGCCAAAACATTGCGAGACAAGTTGTACGAAACATTTCACAGTGTAACAGCGCCGTGACGATGAAATAATTCCGTGCCCCAAGGCAAGAAAATATTTCAATGACCAGAAGAAAACAGCTTTTGATCACCTGCTTAAGTGCCAGGAACAAGGCACTGAAAAAATTCTTGACGCCTTCAATTTTGACTCAGCAGTAACACATTTCTCCACAAATAGTATTTGAGACACTATGTAGCCAGTCACTGATGATGATGGTAAAGGAGTAAGCAAGGGGTGCATATATAGAAAATATTTTTGAGGAGGAAACATGTGATCGAAACCCACCTTCTTATATTCAAGCGTGTAACAAAAGATAACTGAGGGGACGTCTGCACATAAGCTCACGTAAGGTTGCAGACAAACATTTCAGTCGTTGTTCTGAGGCTCTTGTTGTTTGTAAAGAAGTTCGCAACAGAAAGGGAGAGGATCCGTTTCAGGAAATTCTTCGTATGTTTCAAGGTCTACAGTTTTCAAGGTACGAATAGATCAGGGTACATGTTAACAAGGTATAACTCAATCGTACAATGTCTTGCAAGACGAGGAAAATTTCGAGGCAGCTATGACAAAGAGTAAGCAATAGCATAACTTAATTAAAAGGGCAGTCGATGTTCAACGCGGAACAAAGCAAAAGTTTCGCTAATTTACAAAAAAAAAAAAAAAAAAAAGAAAGAAGATTGAAACAACAAGCGATATCCAACCATCATTTAGGAGACGTTTTATGCTCTGTCAATGGCGGTTGTAATTTGACCGTAGCCGACTTGAAGGCTTTCATCTAATACGAACTTTCCGTTTTTATACACTTTTATGAATCAACATCGATATGAACATGAACACAAACAGCGAAACGCAGATGCATTGCTGTTAACTAGTACCCTGAAAAAAAGAGCTAAAAGCTAACATTTGGTTTCCGCGTGTCGTTGTCTGTTGTCAATTTTCCTTGCTTAATACGGCAATTAATTATGTAAAACGGGTCGTTGGTTGTGATACTTATTATCATTCTTTGACCGAGACAAGAAAGTGTTACCTGTTTCATTTGAGTTTATTTTCCTGTATGTTTCGATTTGGATACGAATGCTGTGGTGTTTCTTCCGTTTGAAGCAGAGAAATGAGCAAATGAATTTTACAATTTCAACAAGGCAAATACGTTAGGTAAATCTTGGTATTGGTGAAGGAGTATTCTGCTAAACCTAATTAACATGGACACCAATTCATTATCACTGGTAAAAATGCCGTTTAATGTTTTTGCATATTTCTTAATACAGCTGATATTCTTGTTTCATTTGGACAACTATAATATTTGCGGAATGCAAACCAAAGCTATGGGACAATGTTAGAATCTGACCTCGTGATCTCGCAGGAACTGCTATTGATGGCTTGCCCATTGAATGCGAAGCTCATTAGGTTGATTAACACTTTGGCTAACTGCTGATTTCGCAATTACTTATTTGCATAAGAATAACAGCTACTGTATTCCGACAACTGTTCTTCGGAAAACGTTTCGACGATAAATTTCCGCGTCAATCCCTTTACTCGCCTTTTATTCAATTTTGGTTTTCAATATAAATTTTGGCTTAAATTGCGTGACGGGTTTGCAAGCGATATAAGCTGAGCTGACTAATGTTTTTTCTCGTGATGCAAACAAGCAACATACACAGCTGCATTAACTTCCTGTTAATTAATGAATGCATTCTGTCCTTCAAAAGGTCCAAATGATGGAGAGTCCAGTGCGTTTGCATATCTTAAGTTATTCATGTGAGTAGGCTTGCAGTGCTCTAACGAAAACTAAAATCCTGGTCAAAAGATGTTTGAAAGGTTGCGCGCATCACTTCACTTCACACCTAATTCGATTATTCTAACTATTGGCTGAACTATTTGGGAAAGAGCATGCTCTTGTGCCCCCCCGCCCCCCCCTCCCCCATAGGGGGGCTATCTCAAAAGTGACGCTACCTTCCCAACACTTTTGTCCAGGATTGTAGCTCATGCTCAAACGAAGCTTGGCCCAAACCATTAGTTCATCGAAATTTACCACCTTTTAGTGAAGGCAGCCGAGTCGGCCTGCCCCAAAAACTGATTGGCCGAAACGTAAAACACCATAATACTCTTTGTTTGTCCACTCAAATTTTGATTAAGCATTGTTTTGTTTTCTCTTGGGACCATTAGAAAGTCCCAAGAGAAATTGGAAACAATGCTTATTTAAAATTTGGGTGGACAAACAAAGAGTATTATGGTATTTCCCGTTTTCAGGCAATTGCGCTCGAGGAGAACGCATTCCAATCCTGTCACTTTCACAGGATGTCCCTGGGGTATCGATCAGACCTGTTTCCATGTCTCAGAATGCCCTTGGACGATGGGGGCGTGGGTCAAGCTTACCGATGCCCTTGGAAGATGGGCACCTGGGTCAAGTATAATGAAAACGGGCAGAATCACAGCTACAGTTCAAGAAGAAATCGCGTTTCTGAGCAAAGCCGCGCTGATCTAACAATATTTAGGTTTAAGTACCACTTTGAATTCTCAGGGTCTTTCCAGTCAAGTGGATATCGGAAACTGTATTGAGAAGTTCGGCTCACAGATTCGACTATTCTGAAACTTCTCTGCATGTTTAAAGAGTTTGTTTCTTTGCATTTGAAGTAGGTTATATGTCGTTTAAGTTGAATTAAAATGCCATTTTAGCAACGTGATAACAGTCAAAATACTTATTGTGCGATACCTTCATTACTGAATAAACACAAGTAAAGGGTACGAAACGATTGTCCCCATAGTTTCAAATGCCTCGCTTCAAATGCCTCGTCGATGATAAAAGAGGAATGGAACGAACCTCACTAATCCTTGATTAACTACGCTAGTTAAAGTACAAAACGCTGTTTTTTGTTTTGTTTTTTTTCCGCTAGTCAGTATCTTTCACCCATAATAATCAGTAAGAGAGCCGGTTACTTTTGGCGCAGGATTCGTGATGGGAGGTTAGCCGGTAGGTTGGCTGCGAACAAAAGTATCTTCATAGGTCTTCTCTTCAGCGCTATGCTTGCTTTCACTTTGATAAAACACAGCATGGCAGCGATACCTCGTTTCAGACCATATTTGTTAACCCGGAAGTAGATCAAAGTTCTACAGTCCTAAAAAAATATAGTTTCAGGGCTGCTTACGATGAACTTTGTTTAAACCCAAAATTGTCGCGCGTAGCAGGTGTTGGAGGGCTGCCTCGTAGGGTGCGGCTGAAAGCCTATATATATAGCTTGACGTTGTTTCTGAAGCTTCAAAATGTTTTTGTAACTCGGCTTGAGGG
Source organism: Montipora foliosa (assembly GCF_036669935.1). Taxonomy (NCBI): domain Eukaryota; kingdom Metazoa; phylum Cnidaria; class Anthozoa; order Scleractinia; family Acroporidae; genus Montipora; species Montipora foliosa. The sequence goes on from NC_090875.1 coordinate 15,856,071, forward strand.
GCGTGCTATTGTCAAAATCAAATGTACTATAATAATTCATAATAATAATCATGACGATGATGTTGTCATTCTAGAACTTGCACAGTGTTGGATTGACCAGGAGCGATTATTGACTAGATAAGTATATTTTGTTGTGTTTTTTTTCCTGACATTGTGAAATTTCCGTTTTCTATGAGCATGCCTACTTTACTGATGTAGGGTTTCAGAACCGGCCAAATGCACGCGACCGAAATATCATTGCACTGGTAGGAACTTTGATTAGTCATAACTAATAAATTTATGAAGTAATAACCGCTGCCAGATTCCGTGGTTCACGGACGTTTAATTTGCTCTTGAAAGAAGCGATTTGTTCCAAGACAGATCTTGCTTCACTACACACTTGAAAGATTACTCTTTCAAGATCGCCAGATACAATGCCCGAGCTGGCATGATAATAGAGGTGACAAGACTCTTGAAAGATTATGCACTTTCAAGTCCTACTCAGTTTTGTCCAATATTTGCTCTTAAAAGATTGCATGAGACGCTTTTAAGACATATTATGATACATGTCCGGATGTAGGGATGCAACGCCCAAGCTGGCATCATGATAGAGGTGACAAGGCTCTTGAAAGATTATGCACTTTCTGTTCTTAAAAGATTGCGTGAGACGCTTTTAAGAAAACAAAAAAAGACAAAAAAAAAACAAACAAAAACAAAACAAAAAACAGGGAGACATACCACTTTCTTGATTACTACTCGCGGATGCGTTTTTGTCGTGGTAATTTTTTTGTGCACGACAAGGCAAAACGACATTCGCGTACTTTTGCAGCCACAGACAAGAAAATTTTTCTTTTGTTATCTCCCTGTAAGATTGTGATAGGGTGAAACGCTAAGCTAAATCACCGATTGCACATGTAGTCCTTCAGCGAACAGGCTTGAGCGCATGCTTCTATCCCTGTGAGACATTGTAGTATTCACTGCTTGTTGTCCACTATATAATTTTTCTTGTTAGCCCGTGGGGCCGTAATTGAAATACCTGTGAACGTAAACGTAACCGAAGAACAAGATGTCACTCTTAACTGCACGACATCAAAAGAAGCACCTTCGCCGAAGTGGTCCCGTAAAGACGGTGAAGCTGTGGAAACGCAGTCGCGGGTTTTGAAAGATGACGAAACCAAGCTTCGCATTACCTCAGCTTCCGTTCGAGACGCTGGTATATTCTTTTGTGAAAGTGACCATGACAATATAAAGTACATTTTCAATGTTAGCGTCAAAGGTGAGTGCTTCTTCGGTTTCTATTTATAAGTTTCCCTACGAAGCCACTCGTGAGGAAAAAAAAGAGTTAGCGTAGGAGCGTTGGCCGAGATTTGTAAGTCACACATAACTTATATTGGAAAATATCCTTAAAGGGAAGGTTCACCTGAACAAAGAAAAGCCGCCGCAATTAATACCTGATATAATCTTTACAAATCACAGTTATTCAAGATGGCCATGGCGGCGCCCTGCCGGGCAAATAAGCGTTGCCAAATTTCATTTTTTTTTTCCTGAAACAAACATAGCAACAATTATTATTTTTTTTTTTTGAAAAAAAAAAAAAAATGAAATTAGTTCATTGCGAACATTAGCTTTTCGAAAGCGAGTCATTCATCGCTTTTTCTCATCAATAGATGCCCGCTCGACTTTAAGACTTGATCGAGGGGAAGTAAATTTATCCGAGTGGCCATCCCCGGAGTTTGAGATTGACTGATGCAGGAAAAATGTGATTTTGTCTGCGAGATAGAAGGCGATAAAGTACGACTTTTTATTGAGAACTTTGAATTTTGCCTGACTGAAGCTCGGCCGCCTGTGGTTCGCCCTGTTTCCTCGTGTCTTTCCCTTCAAGTGGCACGAGAAGAGCTGGTGGCGGTGTCTTGTTTGTATAAGGGAGCAAGTCAGATCGCTAATCAAAGGGGAATTATCGAATTAGATCAAGTTCAATTCAGCCCATCACCCTTTTTGGGCCGCAGAAAAGCCGGCTCTTTTTACCTATTCCTCTCCTATTTGAGGTCTGGGAAACTGTTATGCCTCTCAGGCTAGCTGTTACTTCATACCCTTCAGACTTGTGCCAAGTCAGACTTGACAGATTCTCCCGTACCCCCATGATTTTATGCTGTACTCTAGGTGGAACTTCGTATCCAACGGCATCAATTTCATTTTGGATTTAGCTGTAAACTTTGACAAAAAATTCAGTTATGCCTCGGTCTATCTGCAGATAAATCCAGCTGCAGATAAACCTAGCGAACGAAATGAAGCCGCATGCATGGATAAACCGGAGGAGTACCTTGAAGCTGGATGGAGTAGTACATCTTTACTTTTTTTTTTGTATTTTTACCAAGAGAGAAGGCTGAATGGAAGACCAACCTAAGGTCTTTTAATTTATTATCCCTTCGAAACTCCATATCCGCCCTGATCGATAACGTAAACTTCAACTCGACCGCATCTTATTTCGTTTTTCCCTTCACTTGACAGTACTTGTTAAAGTGGAAATGGTTATAAAAGTCCTTAATTACCAATACACACCACAGCTGCAGAACAAGTCATCAAAAATTTTCATAGAAACAGCGGAAAACTTCACGGCGGAGGTAAGCATAGTGTTTCAACTGGCGGCAGGAAAGCATAATTTGAAAATTATCATCATGTTGATGCACTAAACTCTTGCAATCTACATTTTCAAGCAGCTTCTTCAAAACAAAACTATTTTTAAATACAACTTTTAATTACCATAGGTCTATTCTCGCATTGAGAAAATTGCCAGCGGCAATAGGCCATTTTCCAAATGTCAATATTTGGCTTGATAACGGGGCAGAGAGGACAAAGACAATAGAAACACGTTGGAACGAATGTGAAAGATATTAGCATATCATTCACTTTCCTTTGTCTTTGTCCTCCAAATCTCTCTTTCAATCTGAATTTTAATTTATCGTAAATGGCCTATTAGTAGCGCAGACTTGCTTTATAGTTTTAATATCAAGATTTTGCAACTCAGTATATAATCATAAAACCCTTTTTGTGATTTACCGACTTGCTAAGTTTTAGTATGGGGTAAGTTGTGGGTATGGTTATCCTTGGGTTTGTCAGTGGGTGACACTATGATTATTTTTGCAAAGAGGAACCTGTCAATTTTAGGGTGGAAGCTTATTCCCAAGATCCCTTCCTTCTTTTCCGTCGTTTAAAGCTATTGTAGGGCAACTTTTTTTTAAAGTGTGTCAGCGAGGCCCTAAATAGAGAATGTTAGGAAATAGAGAATGTTAGGATCGGCAACGAGTGTAAGTACGAGAACAAGTACAGTACTCGTTCTCGAAGTTGAGCTCTACGTATTTAGGTAAGCGTATAATACGAGTTTCAGTCAGCCGAAAATACTGTATTATGGGATGAAGTTTACATTTGTGTCCACGTTTGCCATTGGAAATCCTTTATAGTAAACGGCGAAAAGCAAAAGATACTGGTCACACTGGCATACATGGAGGGGTCGTCGCACGGTCGTACGGACCAAATTGGTTACCATATTTTTTTAGAAGTGGTGCTCCGCGCGCGCGCCAAAAGAGCTCTGCTATGAACTGTCACTCCGGGAAGAATGGGTTAATAGGGACATAGTGTTGGTGTGGATGTAGAGATTGCATTGACATTCCTAAACCGCCACCCACTCCCCCTCCCATGCCTTTCTCCAGTATCTTAAAAAGGAACTAGTACATTTAGAGAAACGTGGCATATCGATCATAGTACCAGGCACCAGCTATAACACTGGGTTGAATGTTTTGGGGATTTTACCTCTGGGCGAACACCATGATCAGCTTTGTAACACCCTTTTTAACAGCACCCTTCCGGACCCGAATCATAAGATTAGAAACTTGTTGCCTCCAACTCGCAGCGGCAACAGTTACAATATAAGGAAACAATGCAGTTTTTATGTGCCCAATTTGAAAACTAATCGGGCAAGGAACTCCTTCATATACGCCATGGCTGCGATGGTCTAATTATTGACAAATCTGTGAGAACTTTCAAATTTTCGTAAATTGTAATATTTGTAAAGTATTTTTAAGTATTTTAAAATTTCATTCTTATTATCTATTGATTATTACTATATCATTGTATGTTATTGTTATAGTGTTTTAATAAACCATCTATTTATCTATCTCCCCCCCTCCCCCCTCCCACCATTGGCGAGAACTTTGTCGGTCGTGGTCCCTTATGAAGGCTAAGGGTTAAGTCTTGTAATTTAGAAGTCAATCATTCGAATGATAGGGACCTTTAGATCGGAGGACAAGCATGACTACGAGTGTCAGTTTTCCGCACTGAGCATGCGCAGAAGGTTTGGAGGCCAACATTCTTCGCGAGAAAACTCGCACGCTTAGTCGTCCTCCGATCCAAAGGTCCTTAATATTAACGACTGCTATTGATTTTACACTACAGATGGATATAGTGTACAAGAATACTCCGGGCTATGTGCGAACGGAGGTGCTGAATTTTACGTAAGTCCAATATTTTTTTGTTCTATGCAACTCATTCTTCATGGACCATTCTTCAGACACGTTTTTTGTCCTGCTCATTTTCCAGCTTTTGTTATTGGCTTATCAAAAGTTCATCCTCTCACGTATCTGGAAACTTTAAGCAATTGTGTCTTGTGACAACTGCTGATGCCACCTGAAGTTTTCAGGTGCCAATAAGAGAAAATTGCGTAAATTGTGCGAGGATCACTTTTCCATTTCATTTAAGGTAATTCCCTTGAAAATGACGTACTATCCAGATTTATTTCAAACTTGGCACAATTGATATTCATACACAGGGCATTGAAAAAATGCAGTAAAAAGATGGTGT